>NC_142928.1:75485684-75503184 GCF_046866305.1 Octopus bimaculoides | reverse complement strand
TAGCAGAGTACCCGGCATTCCTCTAGATCAATAGGGGCTCTAGATTAGTTTTCATAAGGAATCGTTTGTAATGGAAGTATATTTAGCTTAACAGAACACTACTAGATTTCTCTTGATACGTTATGTTTAATGTAAGAAGTGTAATTGGGATCCAATACGTTTATAACGGTCTGATGTCTAATCAATCCTATATATGCACATCCCATATTCATAGTACATCTAATTATGTAAATGATATAAACGTCATTCAGGAAAATTATATCAGAACAGAGGATTAAATAAATGTAGAAACATTAACGTAATCATTTCTCCTTGATTTGCTTTAATAATTTGGAAAATAAGTAGATTCTCAAGTCTCGAAAAGTAAAGCACACATGGAAATAAAAACACTCATGTGAGGGCACTGAGGTGATCAGAGGAAATATATAGATCCTAGTATTAATGGAGTAACACATGTAGTGATAAAATAAGTCTCTTCTATCTTTCATGTTTCACTTGTTTCAATCATTAGAATGTGGCCATGCTGGGGCACCACCTTGAAGAATTTTTAGTGAAATGTATCTGTCCCAGTACTTATTTTTTTAAAGTCTGATACTTGTTCTATCGGTTACAATTACCGAACCGCTAAGTTATGGGGATATAAACGCACCAGCAGCGGTTGTCAGTCGATGGTAGAATGGAAAAGCACAGACAAAAAGACACACACATTCATACATGCATACATACATACGTATATACATATAACTTTTCTCTACTCTAGGCACAAGGACTGAAAGTTTGGTGGGGGCCAGTCGATTTGATCGACCCCAATACGCAACTGGTACTTAATTTATTGACCCCCAAAGGATGAAAGGCAAAGTCGACCTCGGCGGAATTTGAACTCAGAACATAAAGACAGACGAAATACCGCTAAGCATTTCGCCCGGTGTGCTAACGTTTCCGCCATCTCGCCCCCTTAATATATATTTATAATGCTAATTAACGGGAGACAGCATGAAACCTAAACCATGCCGGTGCTCTACTCAACATTTAAAAACACTAATCGACTTATACTTCTTTGTCCAAATTATTTATTATTCTTATTATTATTATCATTATTATTATTATTATCATTATTATTATATGACAAGCTGTTTTTCAGTTTCCGTGTAAAAAATTCACTTACAAGGCTTTAGACGGCCCGCAGTCATAGAAGAAGACACTTTCCCTAGGTCCCACAGAATGGGACTGAACCCCAGACCATGTGGTCGGGAAGTAAGCTTCTTACCACACAGCGACGCCTGCGCCTATTACGTTAAATTTTCATTTATACATTATTTATATAATATTCGACCTGTATCCATCATAGCCATAAGAATTTTAAACATAGTCGTTTCGACAAAGCAGAATATACAGATTCGCACTGATCTAAATTATGCTGGAGCGTCACCATGATCGTTTTTGCAGCAGACTTTGACGGCAGACCTGAAGTTTCCAATGAATTGTTAAATTCTGTCGGACTGAACTGTTACTTTTTTTTTCTCAATAATGTCTGTTGATTTGAAGGTATTACTAGTTTTTTTATATGCCTGCAAAAGATACCAGTTCATGCTGTCATCCACACATTTGTTTGCAGTCACATGTGTATTAATTACTAATGTTATAGATTGATGAACAACTTTGATGCCAGTTTGTAAGCTAGCACTTTGCTGATAAGAATTGGTTCAGTTCAAAATTAGCTGACAGCTCATCCTCGAAGAGATTCACTATCATGTTGATACGGAGTTTGAAGTTTGTAAACTTCAGTCGAAAGTTTAAGACAAGCACGAATTTCATCGGCTTTTGTTCATTTTGGAATTACTGGCAGTGTCAGTTGAAACTGAAGCGAGTTGAAAGGTTCACATTTTAACAGAATAGTTAACAAAGCCATAAAACCCTCGTTACCCCACCCCTACACATTCCAACCCTATCATCCCTATACATCCCATCCCACCCCAACCCATCCCTTACACCCCACCCTGGCTTCCACCACTCTCGCCCCACACCCCAACACCACCACACCACACACCACCATACCACACCACATCACACTAGCACTGACTACTTCTCAGCACCCACAGCAGCGCACACACTAGCACTGACTACTTCTCAGCACCCACAGCAGCGCACACACTAGCACTGACCACAATCTTCCCAGCACCCATATCATCATCCACACACCTACACATGCACACACGCGCACGTCAAGGTCACCATCCCCCTTCACACGCACATACACACTCTCACATACACACAAACGTGTACCTTCGTTTTGGAGTCACCACTAATTTATTATTTCCCCTTCTTCCTAGCTCTCCTGTGTGACCCCTCTGTCCGGCATTCGCCATGATAGATCGCTAGCCACTAAACCTTTTAATTTTCTCTCCCTGTTTATTTCTGTGTTTCTTTCTGTCGAAGTGCGTAGGCTCGAAAAGTAAAAGACTTTCTCATTTTCCGAGCGTTAAATTAATACATCTGTTTGTTGCTTACAAACCCATCTTCATCTTTTTTTTTTTTTGTAAATTCTCACAAGATATATTAAAATATATCAAATACGTTATATACTAGGTTTGCTCAATAAGTATCTGGACTGTTACGATAGTAACGAAGCAAAATCACACAGAGTAAAGCCGCTGTGCAAAGATTAACCTTAAACTCTGTTGTGCATTTGCACTTAGTTTAACCGTTTTCGCTCACTTCCAATGTTTACAGCAGTGCTTAGAAGCAAGGTATTTAGCGTATGATCGTCGCATTGACCAAGACAGAGAAACTTGTCATGGTGACACCTGCTCAGCGGCCTACGCAAATGTGCAGAAAGTGTACAGAGATGAGTGTATGAGCCGTACCCAAGTTTACAAGTGTTTCGGACGTTTCCAAGATGGTCGAAAAGATCTCGATATTGACGAACGTTCTGGGAGACCCGCAACCAGCAGAACTGAGAAATATATCGCACATGTGCGTCGAGTTCTGTGGATAAATAGTCAACTCAACATCTGTTAGTTATCAGGATTTGGGTATGAGATGCATGTCTGCCAAGTTTGTGCTAAAGCTGCTTTCAGTTGATCAAAAACACACTCGGGTTTCAGTTGCACAAGATCTCCTTGATTGTGTCGAGAACGATAAAAACTTTTTGAAAACTTTGCAGGCATCACCAAGCTTTTGGCAAAATTTGATGCAGATTCTCTGTTCAACTTTCTCTGTCGTGGTCAATGCGACGCTCTGACGCTACACACCTTCCTTCCAAGCATTGCTATAAACAATGCAAGTGAGCTAGAACCTTAAAACTTAGTGCGCATGCACAACATAGTTAAAGTCAATTTGTGCCAAGCGGCTTTACTTTGCGTTTTTGAGTTTCGTTACTATTGAAACAATCCCGATACTTATTGATCAGACCACGTATACACGACGGGCTTCTTTCAGTTTCAGTCTACCAAATCCACTCCCAAGGCTTTGGTCGGCTCGAGGTCATAGTTGAAGATACGTGCCCAAGTTGTTACGCAGTGTGATCGAACCCGGTATTCTGTGGTTGGGAAGTAAGCTTTTTACCGCAGAGCCATGCTTGCGCCTATGCTGACACAACTGAAAAAGGTTCTAAGTGCTGCGTATGACTTACTACTTACTGTGCAATAGTTACTTGAGTAAAGTAAATGCAAAGGTCATTTTCCTAGTGGACAACAAATTGTTGAATACTTGGGTATCTTCATGAAAAGAGAAGATAAAAATATGTCTCAAAGCTTCATTACTCTCAGTGCTTTGGAGGCTGAAGTGACAGCACTAGAGCAAACATTGTGGAGTTAGATCGATCCTTTTGTTATATATTTGTTGAGATGTTTCATGGATTTTATTGAATTGCAGAAGTGTGTGTAAAATGTGTCTGTAAGAAATGAGCAGTTGGGAACCATCCGTAAGTTATCAATTTCATGTAGTCTTAATTTTAGAAGCGCCTGTCCTTTGGTGCTCTTTTTCTGTAAGAAAGACTGTCATCGCTCTTTTGAATCCTCTTGACAGAGTCTTGGAAACCGATCGGTGCATTTGTTGTTTTCTACGTTCAGTGACTTCATGCACGAATGCAACAACTGGTATGTAAATCACCTGGATTTTAAAAATATTAGAGAGTTATTTTTCCAAGTACAGGTCTGGATTCTATGCAGATATGCTGGAATAAAATTTTCGTAAGTTTGATCAAAATGTATGCATTGTCTTCTTTTCCATAGCATTATTGATGGAGACTTCGTGTCTCCTATGAGCCTATCCATATCTTGATTGACATGCACCCAGCTAACTCCGAAGTCCGTCACTCTTCCAGTCTAATATATATATAGTGATGCCAGTTTTTATTATGTTTATTCCGTTTTTTAACTTCAAGATTAAAAAAAAAATTGTCTTGAGTTCAATTGGAGTGGTTCTTTCCAATCCCTCTTCTAAGACATTGAGCCTTCATGGCGTATACGCATAAACCTTAACAGAAGATATATGATGTATATAATCATCGAAAGTATCTTTTATCGCTAGGAACAAAACTTCTATATCTTATTGGGAGTTAAACACACAAGTTTAATCACTTGATTAAAACTGTGGCGTCTAAGTTTGCAATCCGTCTTTCACTTGTTCCACTGCGCATAAATCAAATCTTAAAGTTTGAGATACTTTGACGGGCAGTTGGTGCCAGAATTTTCGGAACACCGGAAAATTGTTTTGTGTAAGTTAATCACGTCTCTTTACATTCTGAGATAAATTCTCTTAGTGCAGATTTTGCTCATTATCCTTCTAGAGTCAATAAATTAATGACCAATCAAATACCGAGGTTCGGCATGAATTTGCAGTTGAGTACCTATTTTCAAAACTAAACGTTTCAGCTACGCGCATTGCAGTATATATTTTCATCCCTATAGTATAGAGCACATTGTAATAACAGCGAGTTGTATATAGAAATTTGTTTAATGTGTTCTTTTAAGATCAGTGATGATAACTCTTGAAATAAAATATACCAAATCTGATTATGAATATTAGATTTTAGATCTCCACAAATACAATTTGAAGTTGATTTTATCAAATGTATTTCGAATTATGTTTGTATAAAGATAGAAACTATATGCGTTTACGGAATATTTGACAAGGATGGCCATTTGAATTACTTTAGATCAAAAGACTGAATCATTGCTTTATTAAATAATCCCATCGGTATATTTAACATTACCTTCTGACCGATATGGCAATATATCCCTTGAATGTTCGACAATGTGGTCCTACATCAGAATGGCATCGGAAACGATAAAAGAAACTAAAGGGAAGATGAACATAGGAATAACACAAGACATAATTTGATTTGTATTCAGTCCGTTTTTATGTTTATCATTTCTTTTTATGAGATATGGGTAATTATGTTGATTTGAGCGCTAATATATGAATGCCTTTTTCTGGCTATGAGGAAATGTCTGCACACGTAAGTATTTCTATATACTTCTGTGAACTTATACAGCACAATGTTTTCTGTGTCTATTTAATTAAGCGCAACACACATCCATACAGAAACACACAGAAACACACTACGCATGCACACGTAAATAAATAAGAAACAAGGGAAAGGGAGTAAAAATATGGGAATGGAATGGTATGCTAGGCACATGTAATTTGATCAGTGAAACCAACGCTGATGGCTACATGTGGTTTTCTTATTTAGGAATCTTATAGTTCGTTAGAATGGTACATTGGAAGATTTTTTTTTTCAGTAAGCAATACTAACGTGAAAGAGTACAAATCACCTTTTCATCTCACATCGTCACAAGTTTCAGAAAGATCAAAACAATACTATTCTTCGCATAAGTAAGCTCCAAGAGGCTGCGACGCCGTCGGCTTCGTCTTTAGTTGACCAAATTAAATAGATACTAAACTTTATGAAATTAAGTGCTGGCTATTTTTATACATTGGTACTATTTTTATACATTTCTACAGCTGAGCGAACTGGAGCAACGTGAAACAAAGTGCTTTGCTCAAGAACACAGCACGTAGTCCGTTCCGGGAATCAAACTCACAGCCTAACGATCGTAAGCTCGACGCTCTAACCATTGAGACATGCACCTTCACTATATATATATATATACATATATATATATATATATACTCTTTTTTTTTACTTATTTCAGTCATTTGACTGTGGCCAGTCATTTGACTGTGCTAGAGCAACGCCTTTAGTCGAGCGAATCGACCCCATGATTTATTCTCTGTAAGCCTGGTACTTATTCTATCGGTCTCTTTTGCCGAACCTCTAACGTACGGGGACGTAAACACACCAGCATCGGTTGTCAAGTGATGTTGTGGGGACAAACACAGACACCGAAACACACACACACACACACACACACACACACACACACACACATATATATATATATATATATATATATATATATATACATACATACATATATACGACTGGTTTCTTTCAGTTTCCGTCCACCAAATCCACTCACAAGGCTTTGGTCGGCCCAAGGTGCCACGCAGTGAGACTGAAGCCGGAACCATGTGGTTCGTAAGCAATCTACTTACTACACACCCACTCATATATATATATATATATATATCAAAAAATTTAAATAAGAGCTTTGACGCTAAATTCATATATATTTAAGTTTATTACCTATGTATGCATTTCTGTATAAGGTCAAATTCAACTCTTAATTCAAGTTAAATAAATAAATTACCTTACACATCCTCAGGGTAAAAAGTAAATGCCAAAAACACCCTGAGGAGGTGTAAGGTAATTTACTTACTTAACTTGAATTAAGAGTTGAATTTGACCTTGTATACATAGGTAATAAACTTTAATATATATCAATTTAGCGTCAAAGCTCTTATTTAAATTTTTTTATATATAACCAAGGAGATCGATTCATAAGGAGTCTACTATAGACCTTTGTGGACGAATTTTTGATATTTTGGTATCGATTACATGTTTTATCTTACCAATACATTTGGTAGATATCATTATATGAACACACACACACACACACACACACATACACACACACACACACACACACACACACACACACACACACACACACACACACATATATATATATATATATATATATATATATAATACAGTTCTATATTTAAGAGATGAGGTATTATGTACATTATTTACAATTGATGGATATTTCCAGCCATTACTTAATCCAGTTATGTCGTAGACTATCAAAAGTTTCTCTATAGTCTATCCAGGCTATCAACAGGTTTTTGTGCTGTTTGTGACAATCTTCCAAGATCATCTTATTGATGAGTAGCTGATCTTTACAACCATAGGACCCACATATACATCCTTTTTGCTCATTAGGGAATATGTCACTTTCTATTAAAAAAACTATAGGTATATTCAGTCAAGACAGATGTTAGCAGTTTATGCATTGCTGTGAAGCAGGTTATGAGTCGATCATTTTTGGGTTCATTTGTTTCTTTATTTTTTGGAAGGAGGAATGTTACACCATTAACTAGCCAAGAGGATATCATACTAGGTTGTTGCAAAACATTGTTGTAAAGTTTTGTAAGCAGTTCATGGCTCTTTGGGAAGGCATTCAACCAGAAGTTAGGAATTTTATCCTTTCCCGGAGACTTCCATTTGCTTGACTTCACGAGAGCAGATCTTACATCGTCTACCGTGATACACTCCCATTTTTTCTCTTCTAAGGAGTCTAAGTCTGTAGCTATTCTATAAGTTCAAGGGGCCTTTTCATTGTGTATTCTTTCTGCTGCCCAAATCTTATTCCAAAATTCCTGCATTTCGCGTTTTGATGGGGCAGACTTTACTGTAACTGGTATTTTTTCTATCTTTCTGTAAAAAGTTGTTGGATGATTTTTGAACATGTTGTTGAGCTTGAAGAATCTAACACGCTTTTCATACCTTGCTATGCTGGCAGCTTTAGCACATACCTTTTGCTTGATGGTTTCTATGGTGGTATCGATGTCAAATATGGTTTTCATATATTTTTCTTTAATTTTTGGATTTTTGTTGGTTTGATAGTCTTGTCAAACTTAAGGTTTTTTTAAACATTCTATGTCAGACCTAAGTAGCTGAATTTCGTTTTGAATACGCTCTTGCCAAGTAGACTTTTTTCTGGAAACGTTGTCGTTTTCTGATCTTTTCACCACATAGAATCTTTGAGATGTTCGCTGATGCATAAGACAGGTGGTTGAGATCTGTAATATCGATATCATTAGCTGAAATTATATCCTTAAGTGCAAGGCGGATTTTACCAATTATTTTCAGTTCTTGGTTATAATTAAGAATTTTTGGTTGATTGTCGCTTTCATTCATACTGGTTTCTTTAATTTTCAGCTATTCGATCATGATTTGATTTTTTAGATCATGTAGTTTTGTTGGGTCAATTTCTGTGTGACTTTCTTCATCTATTTGGTTTTCATCTGCCTTAGTGTTTTTGGTTGGTTCAGAGAGCATTTCACTTTGCTTATCAGTTACATTAACTCTTTCACTCATTATTGCATTTTCATCATCCCTGGTTTGGTCTATAATTATTTCCTCTCTAGTATCTTCTTTAGCTGCTACTTCGTTCCTTTTATTCTTTACTAGTTGTTTAATTTGGTCAGGCTCTAATTCAGTTAGTAATTTCTTTTTCATAATGTTTCTTCAGACGTTGGCAAGTTTGTTACTGTTTATGTAGGGTTTTACTTCAAGGTGCTTCTGTCTCCAGTTTAAGAAGGTTTGTTCAGTATTAGATTTATTTGTGGGGAAATATATAGTACGGCAGAAGGCCTTAAGTACTTCTTTATTATATCCCCTAGACAATTTTTCATTTTTTAAAATTTTATGACGAGCATGTATGGCCATCTGTTGGAATATTCGGGTTGTGGGGTACTTCCAACTCCTGTGTTTCGGGAAGATTTGAACTAGTAGCTGATTTTTGAAGCCGAATCTCGTTCATCCTTCGATTACGCGGTTCTAGCTGTTCCGGGGACGACAGATTCGGTTTGTATTTTGCTTTGTTATCATTGAGGCTTGACGAGCTTGGATGTTAACATTAAGGGTCGTGTCTGTCTGTTTAAGGTTTCTTTTTTTGAGACAACACCCCCTCCGAGTTCTTTGCATGTAAACATTGCTCGTAACGTAGCTTCTTACGGCTAACAGATCTGTATTCGCTTGTATTTGTTTTGTTTTTGTTTTTTTTTTGTATTTTTTGTTGATAGATTTATCTCCGGACATAGTTTTTGGTGGTGTTTTTAAACTTATGAATTATTTACTCTGTCTTTGTTAGTTCGAAAAATTAAAACAATTGTTTTGTTTTGTTCCTTTTTGCTTTTGCCTCGTTTGTGACACGTGTTTTCATATGCGTGTATATGTGTCTTGTAAATTTCATGTAATTGTGTAAACATTGGGATGTATGTGTAGTCCTATGGGTATTAATATATATATATATAATTGTGTAGACATTCGAGTGTATGCGTAATTACTCGATTTATGTACTTACTGTTTTGTTTCATTTATATTTTATAATTTGTAAACTTTCTGGCGTTGATTTCTCGTGTGTTTCACACATATTTCACTGATACATCGTGCATGGGAGAAACTTTGCTTTGTATGGCAGTAAAATTTCTCTTTTGTGTTTATTTTCGTTAAAAGACCGCTTCCTTCAAGTCTTCCACAGGTTCCTTTAACCCATTCTACCGATGCTATTAGATTAGATTTGTTTTTGAATGGAGAGTCCGGTGTAGTACATCCATGTTGTTATTCAGCGCGGAATATTAAACTAATGTACCTGCTTGGTGTTGCTAAACTTGTCTTCGTCTTTTACGTTCTAAAAATTTGAACTATATTCTATATATATATATATATATATATATATATATATATATATATATATATATATATATATATATATATATATATATCATTCAGTATACACAGAATTCAAAAAAGAGCCTCTAATAGTTTCATCTTCTAGAGATATAATAATTTAGTAGTTATTTATATAACATGCCATGTGTCTCTAAGCGGTCTTCCTGGTTCAGGCGTATTTGAAGACCAGAAAGCTGACCTATGAGAAAACATGAAGAAAAAACAATGGATGTAAAAGGGAAGGAGGCTAATGCGGCAAGCGAAACGAGATGAAAGAAAACAAAAGAAAACCAAGATCTTCATTCCCTTTGTATAAATCATAATTAATCTAGATGATGTAGAATAATATAACGGAAAGGAGGCCAAAGTCTGTGAGATAGTCACTCAGTCCAAAGAAGATGAGGTCCTCCTGTGCGACAAAAGAAATTAGTCCATGTAGTTTCATTTGCTAAAAATTTCTGGTCTGGAATTAAGCAGTGTGGTGGAGTGTTTGGACTAAAAAGAATGGCATGCAGAAAACATTCTAAATCCATTCAACTTTCCGTTGTAAAGACAGAAGAAACCCAAAAACCGAGCAATAACTGTCAGCAGTTTTGAATAGTAAGGGGAGATAATTTTAAGAAATTAATTACATTTTCACGTTTCATCATATTTATGGAAAAAGACACTTTGATTTTTGATTCGGAGGTGAAGGACTGTTATGGACGAGTTTTAGCCTTAGTTTGGTCTCAGTATAGTATATTCCATCTCATTACCGAACAGATATGAACAGTCGAACATGCACCAAAAGAGTATAATACTTTCTTGGACAAGAGAAATTTATATAATTTAAAAGGAAAAGAGATTATATGCACATTTACATTGTTAGAAATACACCCAAAATCACAGTTGCGCGCGCACGCGCATGCACACACACACACACACACACACACACACACACACATATGACTAAAAATATACTCACATTTGCGTAGGTGTTGTGAAACTTGTGAATATACAGAAACCGATATATAACAGAAGGAACAGACGAATCGGGGGAGACAGTAGCAAGTTCCTCGTATATATCCTTTACTCTTCAAATTTAATTAGCGCAGTCGTTCATATTACCTCATGCCTGCATTATAGATTTAATTAAACCGCGTGCAAAATAGTTTTTCATATAGGAGTTGCGGAGAATGCTAAAATAACTAAAATATCTTTTTAATAATAGTGTTGACGCTCAAGGCGGCGGAATGGCACAATCGTTAGCACACCGGGCTAAATGTTTAGCGGTATTTCGTCCGTTCTTACGTTCTGAGTTCAAATTCAGTTGAGGTCAACTTTGCCTTTCATCTTTTCGAGGGTCAATAAATTAAGTATCAGTCGAGTACTGGAGTCGTTGTTATTGACTTACCCTTTCCCCAAAATTGCTGGCCACTTGCCAAAATTTGAAATCAATAATGTTGTTGACCCTGGAGATATAAATACCCGAGTGCTCTACAAAACTGGCTGCAGGAACTCATCCAATAATTTATATATTTTCCCCTAAGGTGGCGAGCTAGCAGAAACGTTAGAACGCCGGCCGAAATGCTTAGCGGTATTTCGCCTGCCGTTACGTTCTGGGTGTAAATTCCGCAGAGGTCGACTTTGCCTTTCATCCTTTCGGGGTCGATTAAATAGGTAGCAGTTACGCACTGGTGTCGATATAATCGACTTAATCCGTTTGTCTGTCCTTGTTTGTCCCCTTTGTGTGTAGCCCCTTGTGGGCAGTAAAGAAATAAGAAACGTTAGCACGCCGGGCGAAATGCTTAGCAGTATTTCGTCTGCCGTTACGTTCTGAGTTCAAATTCTGCCGAGGTCGACTTTGCTTTTTATCCTTTCGGGGTCGACAAATTAAGTACCAGATACGTACTGGGGTCGATGTAATCGACTTAACCGATTTGTCTGTCCTCGTTTGTCCTCTCTATGTTTAGCCCCTTGTGAGCAATAAAGAAATAAGAAACGTTAGCACGCCAGGCGAAATACTTAGCGGTATTTCGTGTCTTTACGTTCTGAGTTCAAATTCTGCCGAGGTCGACTTTGCCTTTCATCCTTACGGGGAACGATATATTAAGTACTAGTTGCGTACTGGGGTCGATCTAATCGACTGCTCCACCCTCTCCAAAAATTTCGGGCCTTGTTCCTAGAGTAGAAAAGGATTCATGTTTTCCCAAATCACCGTCAAATCTCCGGTCTTCAACTGTGAAAGCATGCGGCGTCTCTACTACTAATTACACAACTAACTGGAGACTTGATGTAACAATGCTAATGCTATATTTGTTGCCCCAGGTTAGCTCTCGTTGAGCAGACCTTATGATGAAAGACATACTAGAACAGTTCACAATACCGTCGTGTCTATGCCTTTTCTATTTATTAAGACTATGTACATTATGATCTGAGAGATATTTGGTTGCTATATCCAACAGGTCAAACGACCTCGTATATAATCCCTCGTTAACTCGTACAACAATTATTTATATAACAGGAGTAAATTGACCGCAGCGAACATAGCAAAGTTTTGATACCGCTCATTTAAAAAACATTCGATCTAGTAATGAATCACCAACCGATTCTTCCAAAGTTTTCAAAATAATAAAACTCATCACATAAGAGATGACCCTATGGCTTCAATATTTGGCTATAGAACTGATCGAATCAAACATATAATGATTTCTAACTTCAGTAAAAAGGCCACAAATTTGTACGAAAGGTTATAAGCGATTGATTTCACCCAAATGTAAAGCCATTGTGAATGAAAGTAGTTTATTGCAGTGTTTAGTTACATAGATGCCAATGTTTGGCTTTAACAGTTAATATATTGGTTCTGTAATACTAATACATGTATTCTTAACATATTATTAATATCTACGTCTTTTACGCGGGCAATATTAATGCAACATGCTCCAGGGACACAAATTTAATTGTGAATGCGGCTTTCCAAAAAATCATCTCTTCTTTACAGCACTCCTATTACATCCTTATCGACCGACATTAAAGAGCTAAACTGGGGCTTTGAAGCAATAACCGTTGTTTATATATTAGGCGATTCATACTTTAGAGAGACATGTGTCGATTTATTCTAAATCGTTGATGTCAATTATTTAATAATTTATATGCTTTAGATATTTCGGTGGTAAACATATATATATATATATATATATTGATATCGACAAGAAGAAGTAGGCACTATCAAGCTCCATCTTGTTATAGCGTAAAATAATAGGTCACGTTTTTCATATCAGTCAACTATATTCAAATTTCCTCAATATATTCTAGAAGCATTTAGACACTATACAGAAGTGGAGCAGTTAACCATTATAAGCCATCGTGCATCAATAATCTTCACAATTTTCGATTTTGTAATGCTTTATATATTCGTCTATTTGACAACATAGGATATAATTGGATTTATTGATATAGATTTTTGTCCTGTTTTTGTTTGCTTTCACTTTTTAAAAATCATTTCTAAACACTCTGTGCATGTTGGTTTATTTTTATATTTCCACACACAGACACACATATATACATATATTTATATATACATACACACACACACACACACATATAGGCACTCACATATATGTAAATACATATATATGTATTCATGAATATATATGCACTGCATGTATATGCTTCAGTATAGTAGCAATCAAATTTATGTTACTGCATACGCATATGCACATTCATTAATATATGTTTATATATAGATATACATACATATATGTGTGTGTGTGTATGTATGTGTGTGTGTGTTTGTGTGTGTGTGTGTGTGTGTGTGTGTGTGTGTTTATATATCTGTACATTTATATGTGTGCGTGTATTTGTGGAAGAAGGATAAAGAATATAAATTTGTGTGTATATGCATATATATATATATATACATATATGTATGTGCATGTGTGTATGTGTGTATGTATATATATACAAATATGCTTGTATGTACACATATGCAACACACATATATATATATATATATATATATATATATATATATATATATACATATATATATATATATATATATATATATATATATATATATGTATGTATGTATGTATGTAAATATGTATGTGTGTGTGTGTGTGTGTGTGTGTGTGTGTGTATTTCTGTAAACACACTTACGCGGCAGTGGGGGCGGCGGGTTAGGATGCGACCACTGATCACAAATGCTGCAAAGTAAAAAAACGAAAGAAAAAGCGAAAGAGAGAGAGAGAGAGAGAGAGACAGAGAGAGAAAGAGAGATACAGAGACAGAGAGCGACTACATTTGCTTCCAACTTTTGAATATATGTTATGATGTTGTTTGTCGTTTGGGATCCTACAGCTTTTTATTTCAGTTATCTTTTATTGGAACTTCTACTTATTAATAATGAGGATGATGATGATACAGAATGGCGGAGGCGAAAAGAGGGGAGAGTGGAAGGGAGAAGATGGTAGGAAGGGGTGAAGTGGATTTTCATTTATTTCTCTTGTTGCTCCCGCACTTGTTTATCTTGTTACAAACATGTATATAATAGACGCTGACGCCATTAGTTTTAATGGCTGTGGTTACTGATCGTTTTGTTTCTGTTCCTGCAGCTAGCGTTGTTGTTGTTGTTGTTGTTGTTGTCGTTGTTGTTACTGGTAATATGAGGCTCATGACGATGGTAATATGGCGATGAACAATGACGATGACGACGACGACGGTGATGATGATGATGATGATGATGATGATGATGATGATGATGTTGATTATGATGACGAAGTTGATGACGAAGATGATGACGATGATGATGACGACCACGATGATGATGATTATGATGACGATGATGATGACGATGATGATGACGATGATGATGATGATATTGATGATGGCCATCATGACGATGATGAAGATGATGAAGATGATGGTCATGAAGACGATGGCGATGATGATGTTCATAATCATCACGATCATCATTATCATCATCATCATCACCGACAACGACGACGAAGATGATGATCTTGATCAGGATGAGGATGATGAATGATGCTTTTGCTGTTGAGGATTGTATTACAATTGTTGCTGCTTTTTTTTGTTATTATTATTCTTGAAGTTGGCGATAATATACTGCTTTTCGTCGTCGTACTACTTTTCTTGTTATAGGGGTCCTTTTTTAAAATTTTAAATCGCTTTTTATACTCATATTGATCATCATACTCATCATCATCAACACAAATAATAATAATAATAATAATAATAATAATAATAATAATGATGATGATGATGATGATGATGATAATAATAATAATAATAATGATGATGATGATGATGATGATGATGATAATAATAATAATAATAATAATAATAATAATAATAATAACAACAATAATGATAATAATAATAATAGTAATAATAATGATAATGATAATGATGATAATAATAATAATAATAATAATAATAATAACAACAATAATGATAATAATAATAATAATAATAATAATAATAATAATAATAATAATAATAATAACAAACATTATTTCCGTTCGTATCGTTCTAAAGTTCCGTGTATGTTTTGAGAAGACGAATGTAATGCATTGGTTGTGGCTCTGGTAACGACGAGGATGATGATGGTGACGACCCCTACCATCACCACAAACGCGAAGAACAACAGCAACACAACAACCAACACCACTACGACGATAACGAGGACAACGATTACGATGAAGATCGTCATCATAGTCATAATCAGAAGATCACTCTGATATTGGCTGTGCTGAATATGATCAATGCTTAGTTTGTTTGTTTGTTTTTTCTTTTGTTTTTTTTGTTTTTTTTATTGCAGAAATGGATAATTTTTTTTTTAATTGCAGAAAAGGATTTTTTGATTGCAGAAATGATTTCAAACACTCAAAATCCTGCCATGTATTTTTCTACGGGGTCTGGTGTTCCGAGTTCAAATTCTACGTAGCACCGACTTCTGTTTCTTTTTTTTTTTTTTTTCTTACAAATACCAGTAAAGTACAAAATAAAATAAATGCGCCCTTTTAAAGCCTAGCCAGGCTCATGGGCCCGGTTTCCCGGTTTCAATGGCGTATGTGTTCCATCGCAGTGTTACTCATTTTTGCCAGCTGAGTGGACTGGAGCAACGTGAAATGAAGTGTTTTGCTCAAGAACATAACGCGTCGCCCGGTCCAGGAATCGAAACCACAATTTTACGATCATGATGCTGACACCCTAACCACTAAGCCACGCGCCTCCACACCAGTAAAGTATAGTGAAAATTTAATTAATTACTAATCTATCCTAATATATGTAGCCATGTGACTATGGAAGAACATATCCACCGCGGTACTCTTTTGCTTTTCATCTCTCCGGGATCGATAACATTCGGTATCAGTCAAATACTGGATTCGATTACATTGACCGATAGCCCGCCGCACACACACACACACACACACACACACCTCACCGAAGAAAATTACTAACGGCAATTATGATGATGATGATGATGACGACAACGACGACGACGATGGCGATGATGACAATGATAATGATGATGATAATGATGATGATAATAATGATGACCATGATGTTGATGAACATGTTCATGATGGTCATGGTGGTGGTGGTGGTGGTGGTGGTGGGGATTATGATGAAGACTTTCTTTTGTCGTAAATATTGCTTTTGCGGAATAAATAAATTCTTGCTTTAGTATGTGCATGTGAGCATATATTTTGAAATATATGTATGCATTTTTGATTAACTACACACACACACACACACACACACAAACGCACAGATAGATAGATAGATAGATAGATAGATAGATAGATAGATAGATAGATAGATAGATAGATAGATAGATAGATAGATATTGCGTATGTATAAATCAAAGAAACATTTATTATTATGAACCACTTGAATGCAGTGAAAAGGCAGAATCGTTAGAGCGCCCAAAAATATATAATGCCTTGCGGCATATCTTCTTGTTTTTCACATTTTGAGTTAAAACCCGTTGTGATCAAAGTTGCCTTTCTGCTCTCCGGGGTCGATAAAGTAAAACATAAGTCAAAAACCAATGCCTCCACAAACACACTTTCTTCAAAAATTGCAAATCTTGCGCCTAAATTAGAAACAATTATTTAGATTATTGATTATATATATTGGTTTCAAATTCTGACATAAGACCAGCAAGTTTGGGGGAGGTGATAAGTCGACTACATTGACCTCAGTATTCAACTGGTACTTTAATTTATCGTCTCCGAAAGGATGATAGGCAAAGTCGACCACGGCGGCATTTGAACTCAGAAAGTAAAAGACAGACGAAGTTCCGCTAAACGTTTTGCCTGGCGTACTAACGATTCTCGCCGACTTCATAATGATAGTGATGATGATGATGATGATGATGATGATGATGATGATGATGATGATGATGATGATGATGATGATGCTGATGATGATAATGATAATAATAATAATAATAATAATAATAATAATAATAATAATAATAATAATAAACTCCCTGATGCAGTACCAGACAGTGGCTCTCGGGGCTTTGATATTAACTGATTAGAAGTGTTAACATTGTTTTGTCTTAGTATACAAGGTTTACAGTAATTATTCTGCTCAGAACTACAGATTTGCTTGTTAATT
>NC_142928.1:75455684-75480684 GCF_046866305.1 Octopus bimaculoides | reverse complement strand
GAGATTTACAACTATTACTGTATTGTTTGGGGAAGGAATGTTAGCGTGCGTTTGTATTGTGTAGCTATTGTTATGTCCCTTATCAAATGCAAAGAAATCTAGCTGAATAGAGTAGCAAAAATAGATGTTGTAAGATGCATACAACACACTTGTACACACACACACACACACACACACATATACATATATATATGTACATATACAGATGTGCACATTCACAGGTGCACACACACACACGCATATATACACACACACACACACACACATATATATATATATATATATATATGTATTTATTATTATTTATATACATATATATATACACACACATACATGCATACGCACACATGCATACATGCATATACACATACATACATATTTACACGGATACACGCGAGCGTTCGCACACACACATCCATACATACGTACATACATACATGCATACATACATACACACATCCATCCATACGTACGTACATACATACATACACACATCCAAACATACCTACGTACATACATACATACATACATACATACATACATACATACAAATTGCAATTAAATAAATATATCATGTCTCAATTTGCAACTCACTGAATTTTATGCAGCTTTCTGTTTTTGGTCTTTTGTTGCCCTTCGAACTGGATTGTCTGTCTGTCTGTCTTTCTGTCTGACTATATGTATGTACCTGCGTATACAGGAATGTATGTATGTATGTATTCACATGGGTAATGCATTGTTGTAAACAAAGCTGAATATTTTACCGTACAGTTTCATATTACTTAAGCATCCCTACAACGAAAGGATAATAAAATAATCATTGGACTTTGCTGGCCGAATGTATATAGGTTGGATTCTTGCGTACTGAGGGTGCGAAGCAAATGGCATCAGGGCAACAAATCAACGAATATTTAGCTTCAGTAAAAAAAATAAAATAAAATAAAGACAGCAAGTGTAAAACTGAGGGCACCATGAAATGGCAGATCGTCTACTTCCGGAATACCCTTGAGATTGATCTGTGAAATTTAAACAAAACTGTGTAAGATTACAATTAAACCTTGGGAGAGGCATTATGCCGGTAATAAAAACACGCACTGGTTCAGTCCTTTATTTATTTATAAACAGTATTTATTTTTTTATTTTTTTGTTAAATCATTTCATTGCACTCTTGCAATCTTTTCAGTAACCCGAATGGAAGTGGAGAGACGGGTTACTGAAGAGATTGCAAGAGTGCAATGAAATGATTTAACAAAAAAAAAAAGAAGAAAAAAAAGCTAAATCCTGTTTATAAATAAATAAAGGACCGAACCAGTGCGTGTGTTTATTACCGGCATAATGCCTCTCCCAAGGTTTAATAGTATTTCTTTCAACACACGTATTCACATCAAGAATCTTGCACACCAAATACACATACGAAATGTATAAGATTAGCCTGTGTGCAAAAAGAGTTCATTGCATTTGTTTGTATATGAGCGGGATAGGATGAAGAGTGATGAAGGAGAAATTGATAGGGCGGATAGTGGAGAGGCAATTAGCTAGCTTGCGATGATGTATTAATATGTTGCATGTGAGTAGGTGTCAGGTGTGGAAGAAAATATAATAATGAAAGAGCAAGTGTGTGAAGGAAGAAGAAAATACAATAGGTTTAAGAAATGGAGACCAAAGTAGGAAGATAAGGAGAGGAGAACGGTTCAATGGAAATTTTATGGATAAGGGCTAGGGTCGGGGCCAGGGTCGGATGGAAGAAAAGAATGAGAGTCAAAATATGTAGAATTAGATGAAAAAAAAAAGGAATGACAAGTAAATCCAAAGTGGTATAAGGCAATCCTCATTTGTAGGTAGAACTCGACCAATTAGACAAAATGTACTTCCGTCCGTTAGGACAGAGGTAGAAAAGCACGTTTTTAACGTTCAGAGAGGCTCCCTGATTAAACTAATTAAACTAGCATTATCACGTGTTTAAGATTAAAGAAAATTATTTCTGTATCTTTCAATACATCTCAACACTTCTAAAACAAACTTTGTTTACTTTCTTCAAAATGAATATTTTCTCCGCCAAACAGAGACTTCTGCTATTGTTAGGATACAGTTTGTACTTATCCAACAATCTCCAGTTGACTTATAACGCAGTGTTTTGTTTTGTTTTTTGTCTTTTTCTATTTCTTTTTCAACAAACAAATATTCCTGGCTAATGATATGATACTAGGACTTTCTTGGATCTTAAAACAGAAGTGTGATTGCTGGGTCTGATCATGAAAGGGATTATAATTGCTCCGACCAATTGACATACTTGTGTTGTCCTGCTGCCAGAACGATATATCGATTTACACGCCCTATATTCTTGCATTAATAGTCTCCCACATAACTATAACATTCTTTTCTTTCTTTTCTCAACCCTATAGCACTGTTCCGTTTTTTTTCCGTGCAACTTACCACTCCCTCCTATTGACTCTTTATCCTCCTCCACTGCCCATTCCATATTGTTTACTATTGCTCTTAACCTTTGATCATTCATTATTTTATTTTACCCCACGTATACACATTCATATAATACCCCTTCCCAAACAGGCTACTAAACTCTTCACCACCCTCTTCATCGCCTTCTCTCTCTCCCTCTTTCAGCCTCTTCCCTTATTTCTGACCTTAAACCACTTACCTGTTCATGTACTCAAAAATATCATGAAAACTATTCGTACATTGAACAGTCTTACAGAGATTGGTCTTGACTTCACGGGCGATAAGGATCATAAGTCTGGAAGGATTAGGCTTCGCATTTCATATTGATTTAAAATTTTGGGACAAGGCCAGCAGTTTAACGAGAGGAGCCAAGTTGATTGAATCGACCTCAGTGCTCAGCTGGTATTTATTTTATCGACCTCGAAAGGATGAAAGGCAAAGACAACCTCGGCGGAATTTAAAATCAGGTCCCAGAGATGGACGAAATGCCACTAAGCATCTTGCCCGACGTACTCATATCTCCCTGATCACCGCCTTTTAAAAGTGGCCAGCAAGCATCTACAAAAAAATCGAACCATCTACTTTAAATTCTGGATGAGCGCTTTGTAACATAAAGCTAAGAAATCCCTGACAATCTAGCATTTCATACTGCCTTCGGTTTTTCATTCCTGCTTCATTTTTTGATCCTGAAGCCAAAGATTATTTCAGTTGCTGGCTGGAAGTCTTCTTTCAAAATTTCAGGACGAAAGAACGCAAGCTATGCATTTCCAACCCTACCCGCAATGCCTGATGATTATCTTATTATTTTTTGTTGTCTGGAAGTCAGTTCATACAAAACTGTAAAAACAATATTTATCCCAAAACAATATCTACTGAGACTGACGTCACCAGAAAGCCTGAAGGAAGCCAATACACTTCAGCCTTTATCCACATGTCCTTCTCTCACTCTATCTCTATCTCCTTCTTTCCATCTCTCTGTTTACATATATACTCTGTGTGTTTGTGTGTGTGTGTTTGTGTTGTGTGTGTGTGTGTGTGATGTGTGTGTGTTGTGTGTGTGTGTGCGTGCGTACGTGTGTGTGTGTGTTGTGTGTGTGTGCGTGCGTACGTGTGTGTGTGTGCGTGCGTACGTGTGTGTGTGCTTGTGTGTGTGTTATAACCCTGCAATACCTACATTGTTGTTATGTTTATCTTTATTGATCGGGGTTTCTTTCGCTTCTGCCGAATTATTTATGTTGTTAAGTATGTACTTATTTCATTAGTTGTAAAGTGTATTTATCTAATAATAGAATTATGTCTAGACTTCTCCTGAAACATTCTTATATATTATAAGAATATATATGTGTGCGTGACAGTGGTCAAATATATAATGCAATATATTATATATATCATACATTTATATAATATAATGTATATATATATATATATGTATATATATATATATACAAACACACATATATATATATATATACACACATATATATATATATATACACACACAGATATGTATATATATATATATATATATATATATATATATATATATATATATATATATATATATACAAATATATATATATATACACACACATATATATATATACACACACACATATATATATACATATATATATATATATATATATATATATATATATATATATATATATATATATATATATATATATATATATATATATATATATATATATATATATATACTTATATATATATGCAGATATATGAAGTACATATGTGTGTGCGTGTGTGTGTGTGTGTATGTGTGTTTGACTTGTACACACTCATACACAAACAAAATTATACACATACAACTCTACAAAGACAAAGTAAAATGAAAGAAACAACTTTAATATGGGTAAAAAACTAATATCCGAAGCAGGCAGAAATAGAGATATAGAGCCACCAACCATCTCCTGCTCCTCATTCTCTTCATCCAGCTCATCATCATATTTATCCATGAAATAATATGTAGAAAGGCAGATTGATAAACTAACAGAAAAACAAAACAGAAAAAGAAACAGACAGACTGATACATATATATATATATATATATATATATATATATATATATATATATATATATATATATATATATATATACATACACATATACATATATATATATATATATATATATATATATATATATATATATATATGTATATGTGTATGTATATATATATATATATATATATATATATATATATATATATATATATATATATATATATATATATATATATATATATATATACATAAATACATACATAAATTAATACATATATGCATACATACACAGAGAGACTGGTATATTCATTGACAAACAGAGATAGATAGACAAAGAGTTAGCTTGATAGATAGATAGATAGATAGATAGATAGATAGATAGATAGATAGATAGATAGATAGATAGATAGATAGATAGATAGATAAACAGGATGGCAGTCAGACAAGGAGATAGGCAGACTGACAGACGGACGGACAGACAGATGGACAGACAGATTGACAGACAGATTGACAGACAGATAGACAGGTAGGTGACTCAAATTTACTGCGTCTTCCTCTATAAACAACAGAACTGCGCCTCTGTTGTTGCTAAGAAGTGTATTCTTCTCAGTCGGTGGTTATGCTTATGCGATTTAAGTTGGCTTGGGTTCGAGTAACTGTGCTGCAGTGTCTGCAGCGTGGTTGCAGGACGTGAGTGTGATTTATCTGCATATGAATTAGTCTGTTTATATTTTGTGGCTATATGGAAATGTCCGAAGATGAATACCCGTGATACTATATTCAGTAAACAGCAATTACTGGAAATATTGCTCTTGTACATGACAGGAATGGAATGGTTGGCTTTGTGCTCTACTTGTGTAAGCATAATCGTTGTATTACGAATTTAACTTAGCAACTATATGGTGTCGGTCTCAATTCCATTGCACAGTCCATTTGACATTCTTCCTCTACCACACCTTCGATTCGACCAAAGATTCGAGAATTAAATTTATGAAAACTATGTGGAAATGTATCGGGGGCCTATTCCTGCTTTGCGACAATAATTTTTTTGTGGCCGGTTTAAATACCACCCACTGGCTTTAAATGAAACCCATTGCGGCAAGCATTCTAGTCTGAGGATATATTCTCTTTTCCTCCTGCAGGTCTCGGATCCTTGAAAAGTGCCATTAAGACTAACAATCAAGGGGATTTAGCTAGCAGTGTAATACCGATGTAATGCTGCTGTGTAATATCAGATGTGATCATACCTAATGCACTTTTTATTATAGGGATTGTTTCTGTTTTCAGTCTCCACGAGCGGGTTATCTCTATTTCCAGATCTTTGTATTTCAAGAGCTTCTCTGCTTCTTTTCGAGATACATTGTCATCTGTTGGGAATGATTTGTTTATTAGAAGGCAATTTTTCATGGTTGTCTCTGACAAATTTATCTGACCTTTAGCCTTGGTCTCTCAATCGATGCGTGTTTGTATATCACAGAATTCAATGATGAGTATCCCACATCACTTGTGTTGAAGATTGCCGTTCATGCTAACTGAAGAGGATGACAATGATAATGGTGAGGAGGAGTGTTATGATGTAAATAATGATAACTATAACGTATCTTTGCACAGTAATATTTATTTATATAAAGGCTGACAGAATCGTTACCGCGACGGAAAAATGCTTAGCGATATTTCTTCTGTCTTTGCACTCTAGGTTCAAATACTGGCGAGGTCTACTTGGTCTTTCATCGTGTCGAAGTTGTTAAATTAAGTACCAGTTGAGCACTGGGGGTCGATGTAATCGACTTAGCCGCTTCCCCTAAATTGCTGACCTTCTGCCAAAATTTAAAACGAATATATATTTAAATAACTGTATGCATATTGACCAGGGCAAGACAGTGTGGTTAAAAAGTTCGCTTCGCAACTATGTAATTTCCAGTTCAGTCCCACGGCGCAGTACCTTGCGTAATCGTCTTCTACTATAGCCACTGGCCGACCAATGCGTTGGTGAATTTGGTAGACGGAAACTGTGTGGAAGTTGTAAATGTGGAGGGGGTGATCTGTTTTCATGTTAGTCCTTCACTGCTCGACAACCAGTGTTGGTTTGTTTACGTCACCGTAATCTAGCAGTTTGATAAAATAGACGAATTAATAAGTTTATCAGACTTAAAATAGTAGTGTCGTTAATTTGTTCGACCAGCCCTTCAAGGCAATGCTCCAGCGTGGCCACAGTTCTAATGACTTAACTACAAGATAAAAGTGTATATATTTATTTATGAACAGACGTATGTATATATGCATTTATGCATATATGTATCCATGAATGTTTGCATATGTTCGCCCGTTTGTATGTTAATTATATGTTAATTTGCGTTAACGTGTGTATGTGTGTATGGGTATGTGTGTGCGTATTGGCCGTAATGCCTGGCTCTCTGTGTGTTCCTGTGCGTGTTAGTGTGTGTGTTTGCTGTGTGCGCTTATGCGAGAGTCTCTCGGCATGTGTGCTTGTGAGTTCATTTGTATGTGCATATTGAGTGTTTGTATGCATGTGTTTATATACGTGTGGGGATATGTGAATAAGTGTGTTCAAATATGGAAATTTCATACAAATATATTACGTGTGTGCGTGTTATACATGTACATATAAGAGAGCGTTTACATATGTTGAGTAGCTGGATGTACATGTATGTGTCTATATACGAATGTGTATGAGAGTTTGGAGTGGGAGGTGTGTAAGAAAGTATGAGTTCGAGAGTATGTACATGTACCTCCTAAGAGTAAAAATCTTCATTCTGCTTGATATAACGCCAAGTTAGTCGCTCACTATCAAATACGTTGCTATTCCCTCCAATAACTTTGCCAACACTGCAAAGCATGGAAAATACATTGCTATATTATGTCGTTTATAGATGTTACATAAAAGTGCATCATATGTATGCGTGTGCTTGTGTGTATGTGGTTGTGTGCGTGTGCATGAATATGCATGTGTGTGCATGTATACACGCATGTATATACATATGCGATAGGCTTCGGCACGGTTTCCAACTACCTAATTCACACACAAGGCATTGGCCAAAACTGTGATATAGAACATACCCAAAGTTATATGCCGTGTTATCTTGAGATCGCCAGGTTTCAAAGCAAAGGTATCTACAGCTATACAGGTGTGTATGCGTGTGTTCGTATATATATATATATATATATATATATATACATTGACATTGCACATAGCTGATTTTATTAATATTTGTATACACATTAGCAATCTGCTAAATCATCCATAAAGTTTTATGGTAAATACATATATTCTTTATTAATTTATTATTTATTAAAATTATTGTTTCAGTTTTCACTCTCCACATTCGGGTTATCTCTATTTCCAAATTTTTCTATTTCGAGAATTTTTCTTCGTTTCTTTTAGAGATACACTGTCGTCTGTTGAGATTGTTACGTCGATTAGAAGGCGCTTTTTAAGCGGTCTCTGACAACTATATCTGGCTTTTAGCCTTTTTCTTTCTATCTGTGCGTATTGGCGTGTCACAAAGTATGGCTGCTCTGTCATTTTATGAAACTTTTTCTGGGATATGCCTATGCCATCTTTTTTTTTGTGTGTTGTCATTTCATAGTGCTGGCATAGCTTCCAGCATATATAGGTGCAAACACTGTCACGTATAAGAGTATATTACTTCTTAACCGAGACTGGTCAACTAGAAACAATAAATCATATTGTTTCTTCACCATCACCACATATTTTGCGGTTACTGTATTTTCCTTAATTATGTTTTTGATGGTTTCTGGTGGGGCGACTTTGATCTTGTGCTTGAGATCATCTACATCCAAGAAATGGTTGATTGTTTTACCACAGCAATTGCATTCACATCCAGTTCTGTGTAGCATATCGATTAAAAGCGTCAGAGCCAGGTAGAAAGTTAGTGAGGGGAGCGAATCTCCTTGGAATATTCCTCTTCCAGTGAGATTTTTTTTAGTTTTTATGGGTCTCTCTTTTGTTTGTAACTGCAGAACTGTTTGCCATTTATTCATGACATGGTTTTTATATTTTATAAGTTGTAGGGAGACATGTTATGGGTCTGTAGTTTTTCGGTTTTGTAAATTCAGTGGATTTGAGAATTAGGATGGTTTTTCCCTTCTGTGAGCCACTGAGGTGTTGTCTCTGGTTCTGTTGGATTTACATTGAATTTCGCTGCCAGCGCCTTATGTGTCCTTGTTAAATAGTTTAGCTAGAAATAAGGTATTTTGTCCTGCCCAGACGTCCTCCAGATGCTTTTAGTTTTTACAGTGCCTGGATTAACATTTCCATTATTAGAAGTTTCCGGAGTTGTTCAGGTGCTGTTTGTTACCGTAACTGATGTTTTCTGGAGTAGTTCCTTCGCGACCCATACTTCTTTCCAAAATTCTTCCATTTCTGCTGTTGATGGTGCTGCATTGATCTCTGTCTTTTTTAAAAGGCGGTGCTCCAGCATGGCCGCAGTCAAGTGACTGAAACAAGTAAAATAGTAAGTAGTTAGAATTGTTTTGGATTGGAGTTAAACTTGTTTTGTTCAAAGAATTGTTGGCGTTTCTTATACCGGCGAATTCTTTGATCTTTGATCTCAGGTACGAATTTTGTCATTTTATATTTCTGTAGTATTTTATATTTTTGTAGCTACTTTTCTTCAAGATTTTATATCAGTAAGCTGTTGTGTTTTCCATTTATTATTATTGTGGTCATCGTCGTTGTTGTTATTATTGTTATTGTTGTTATTATTGTTGTTGTTGTTATTTAATTCTCCTTATCGTTCTTTTTTCATCAGACACAAAATGTGGAAAACATTTTTAATACCGAACCTCTACATAACGACTCGAGTATTTAATTACTTAGAATAATCTATAGCCTTTAGGGTGAAAAGTCTTTAATTTGCAAATTAAATAATTTCTTTTTTAATCACACATAAACAATCAAAAGAAAAAATATTTTAAGCACCTCTCATAAAAAATTCGAACGAAAACGAATACATTTCTGTAACCAGTAAACAGAAGAAAAGAAAAATAAAGAAAAGAAATTCCTTGATAGAAAATATTTATATCACAACCGATTACACTATGAAAAAAGAATACTCCTCAAATGATGATAACAACAGTGACAATAACTTTTTCACACACACACACACACACACACACACACACACACACACACACACACACACACACACACATACATACACACACAAGCTTTCGCTAAGATAAACAGTTCATGGAGAGTTCGAAATAAGAAGCAAGGAAAGCACTTTTAGCCTTCCTTTCGCTGAATATACAAGAAGCAGATGGATCATGTATGGCGGAGAAAAAGTCATTATGGTAAAGCTGCTGTGTAACAAGAGCAGGTGTATCCGAGATTCGCTATTTTATCAAACAGCAGGACAAAAATATGTCTCTGCATCTCGAAAGACACGTTTGTTAGTTTCTCCGAAAAAGAAATTACAGAGTTTGGTTGATGTGAATAACATAACCTCTACCCTCCAAGGAAGGTACTATGAAACCTTAAGCGTAATATACAAAACGCCAGAAGCAGAGAAAAAAAGTTAAGCTTATGCCTCACATATCTGCCCAGAAAGTCGCGACACATTATTGAGTGCGACACATGAAGTTGAGACTTAGTTCGTCGTCACTTTTGCGGGTCAATACAATCTAGTAACAAGAAAAATATGTGATTGAGAGTATTTTATACGGGTATACACGTCCTAATGACTCGCAAATGTCATAAAGTAGCTCTTAATTGCGCTCCTTTGATAGCACGGAAAGACTACGCGGTTGTTGGTGCAGGACAGAAACGCGATAGTTAAACTTGTAGCAGTAAGACTCATCTGGGTTTCTCTGCCATGTGGAGCCAGAAAAGTACAGAAATATATAGCCACAGAAGCAGCAACAATACCAGCAGGTTTCGGCAGATGCTGTTCCAATAGTGCCACTAGTAATAGCTTCAGAAATCGAGAATGTTGACTTGTGCTGGAACCAAGAGATCTATTCTCTGTCGTCAACCAGTAGCACCACACGATCGTTTTGCGGCATTGAGGATGTGACAGAAAGCAAGCATTTATGACAGACGACTGGAGACAGTAGGAAAGACAAGGAACATTAAAGAACTCAAACAATTGAACAAACCCAGGAGAAAACGAGCAAAATATGTGCTGGAAATCCACTCATGTATCCATGCTGCATTAAATTCACAGTTCTTAGATAAAAGAACGAATTGATACAGGTACAAAACAAACAACAGTAAGGGGGAAATAGAAAAGTATTTGCTGAGAACGTTGTCCCCGATTTCGCGGGACACTTTAATGATAGACAATTAGTGAGAAATAAACTTATAACCTATAATCTGCTGTGAGGGCGAAGGATGGGGTGGTCATCAGCTATGTGGCCATTTACGACCAGAGATTAGATACGCCCGATCTTTTTGAACGTCTAGAGGCGTTCTTTGCAAGAAGGAAACTTTATTAAGTGAATTTTATTTGCAGAGTAATTACATATGAAAACAAAAGGCTGGAAAAAATTAGTATATTTTTAATTCCATGCAACACGTGTTCCATCATGGGATAGGAGTCACAAACGTATACATATAGAAAAAATATATATACTCGTTTGTTCGTAATTCTTGAGACAAAAATGAAACAAAATTATGTTTTAACCTTTTTCTGAAGCATTACGGATAGAGATTGTATATATTTTTCTACGTCCATAATACTTGTAGCACGGAATTAAAAAAATATATCAAGTTTTTTTCAGTCTTCTGTTTATATCTGTTTATATGCATATATGTGGGGGTGTATGTATGTATACGTTATATACATACATGTATATATTTATGTGTCTGTGTGTGTAGTGTTACGCAAAGAAGTAGTGTAACAGACTCCTCCAGAACGTTGTTGGAGTATCGACATAAGTGAAGTCAAGACCGGTTGGATTGTACTGGAATCGATTCGCATTAGGTTAGTGATATTTTGAGGTTAGTGATATTTTGAAAACAAATTTTTGAAATGCTTTAACTGAGGAATGTCTACGTAATTGATTTATTTCCTATTATCAGGTCATCCCATGAGTTCTGTCCGAGTTTTGAATAAAGAAAACAAGGGACCAAATGTTATATTTAATTGAAATTTAATCATCAAATGACTTTCCCTGATTATCTATGACTTCCTTCCGTCTATTTACAAGCTTTTTAATCCCATCAATGTAAAACTCTATTGGTTTCAAAGCAAAGAACTCTGAAATGTCCTTTTCGACCTCCTCGTGGCTTGCGAAAGTTATGTCCCTCAAATGATTCTGTAAACTACGAAACAAATGGTAGTCTGAAGGAGCAAGGTCGGGAGAATAAGGTGGATGAGGAATTTTTTCCCAACCAAGCTCTTCGATCTTCTTTGATGTGATCTTTGCAGTGTGGGGTCGCACATTGTCCTGATGAAACATCACTCCTTTTCGATTCACAAAAGCGGGTCTTTCTTTCTTCAAAGCTTGGTTCAAACGCTCTAATTGCTGACAGTAGACTTGAGCATTGATTGTTGCATTATGTGGTAACAATTCAATGTGAATTACTCTTTTGCAATCCCACCAGATAGAGAGAAGAAACTTTTTTCCCATGAAGTTCCCTTCTCAGTTGTGGTTGAGCCTTTTCCCTTTTACCAAGCCACTGTTTACGACGTTTAACGTTTCGATAGAAGATCCATTCTCCGTCACCAGTCACAAGTCTATCCAAAAAGAGTGAAATGAGTTCGTGAGAATGGAGAGAGGAGCAGAAGCCAACTCGGGATTTGAGGTCGCTTTCGGACAATTCATGAGGCACCCATTTTCCATTATGTACCTCAAATGCTCTTTGGATACTTCCTCAAATGCTCTTTGGATACTTCCATGTTAGAAAGGGTTTTAATCAAAGAAATTTTAATTCTATTATTTTGTAAAACAATATTTAATTAGTTTAAATGTACACAAATGCATTAAAATAATTTTTAATTCCAATAGACATTCTAAAATACTATTAAATTTCATTCAATTTTAAAAAAAGGTAAAATCAGACAGAACTTATGGGATGACCTGATATATAGTACGTATTAAATGATTTCAAAATATTACTCTTTGGGGTTATTTAATTATCACAACTAATGTATATAAATGTGTGTGTGTATGTGTGTATATATATATATATATATATATATATATATATATATACGCGCACACACAGATTTATATAAATGTAGAGCGAGTGCATAGGTAGTTTCATATAAATATAATTCCAATTTTAATTTTTAATCTATATGAGACCTCGTTGGCGCTAGCGCATTTTGCGTTCAGTTACAACTATGTATCTCCTTATATCTCTGCTTAAAGACAGAATTTTGTCGTATACTTTGATTTCTAATACCTAGGTGAGATACTTTTAGTGTTGTAAACTTATTGCAATCAAGGAATCTAGGTCCATAGCATGATCTTTCAATCGTAACAGCGGCATGCAATATCATTAGGGCGTGATATTTTATTGTCATAATTATTATAGTATCTTACACTCAACTTGTTGTTCAAGTTGTCATTAATGTAGCAGCTGTTCATTTCCCATGAACTAAGTTGGCATGTTCTTTTTTAAGTCTTTATTATTATTATTATTACTATTATTATTATTATTATTGTTATTATTATTATTATTATTATTATTATTATTGTTATTATTATTATGATTATTATCATTATTATTATTTACATAAACATATGTAATTATTAGCATTGAACCACAGCGAATACAAGGATTTGCTCAAATATATTCTGTTAATTGCCTTTATGACTGCCCCTAATTGCAGTTTCAGTAATGCCAGAGAAATGTCAGCAAAATCTACCTACCTTGTATATATATATATATATATATATATATATATATATATATGTGTGTGTGTGTGTGTGTGTGTGTGTGTGTGTGTGTGTGTGTGTGTGTGTGTGTGTGTGTGTGTGAACATATATATAAACATATACTTGTATACATTTACGTACATACATATGTGAGTGTGTATCTATGTGCACTCTGCTTTAGTTTATATACACAGGTATATAGATGTGTTTGGAGATGTGTTTATACACAGGGACACGATGAAAGAACTCGAGAGATAGAACAGAAGAATGTTTGTGCAGTTGTATATACGCATGAGTGTATTTTATAAATCGATCGATCTATTATTTTTTGCATATATTCATTTATGTATGCATATATATATATATATATATATATATATATATATATATATATATATATATATATATATATATATATATATACATATATATATATATATATATATATATATATATATATATATATTCATATTTATATATACACATATATACATAGACATACATGTGTTTGTGTGTGTGTGTGTGTGTGTGTGTACATATATATATATACATAGATACATTGACACATACGTACTTATACATATATTTGTAAGTATTTAGTATTGCAAGAATAAAGTAGTAATTAGACACGGCACTTCGGCAAAGCGGACACACATTTGTACTTCATAGTTGTCTTGGCACTGTATACATGCGAATCAATAGTTTCTGGAATGTTCTCAACATCCGGTTGCCAAGTGTATACCAAATATAACACAAATTACCAAATTATCCATAAATTTTGCTGTTTATTTGAAGGGAAAATATATCAAGATGTTTCTAGTTTGCGCTGAGAATTGTATTAATATCGTAAAATTTATCTGTACAACTACCCGCTGCAACCGCCACCGCTGCCGTAGCTAATTTTGTGACGGAGATAGCCTAGCGCTACGTCTATTTCTGACTGAGAAAATCTTTAATCTACAGCGTTCCAGACACGACTACTCTGTCCTTCTCTTAAGTTTTAGATGTGATTTCTAAATAATGGTTTTGTTGCTATGTCTGACATTTTTCAAGCCTATAATTTGTTTCAAAATTCTACAAAGATGTCGTCGTTGTTGTTTAGCCCCGGGTCAGCCATTATTTCGCAGATACAGGATCAAAAGCATTCCTCCTATGACCACTCCATTTTTTTATATATCAATATTTTATATTGTCCAATATATTCTTCTTTACATTATTTACATTATTTACATTCGACGGACATTTGTTCTCACCTTGTTTGTTGTTAACACAACGTTTAGGCTGATATACCCTCCAGCCTTCATCAGGTGTCTTGGGGAAATTTCGAACCGGGGTTCTTATTCCTAAGGTATTTTTCGATGTTATTATTATTATTGTTATTATTATTATTATTATTATTATTATTATTATTATTATTATTATTATTATTATTATTATTATTATTATTTTTATTCAGGGCACTGCTTGGAATCGAACTCGGAATTTTGGGGTTAGTAACCCGTGCTCTTAACCACTACGCCATATGCCCGTGGGCTACTAACCCCAAGATTCCGAGTTCGATTCCAAGCAGTGACCTGAATAATAATAATAATAATAATAATAATAATAATAATAATAATAATAATAATAATAATAACATCATCAAAAAATATCTTAGGAATGAGAACCCAGGTTCAAAATTTCCCCCAAGACACCTGAAGAAGGCTGGGGGCTACACCAGCCGAAACGTTGTGTTAACAACAAACAAGATGAGGACAAATATCCGTCGAATATAAATAATGTAAATAATGTGCATAATTCTTCATCTCTTAAATATAGAACTGTATTATATTCTTCTTTATTTATAACAGAGGAATGTGATTTGAGGTAGATATGACTGCTATTTCTCCCAAGTGAAAAAATCATCCACAGGCTTCTCCGTTAGCTAGTCGGTAGTAATATTGTTATGGCTCCATATGGAGGAACAAGTTCCAAATCCCGATTTTCATTGGTTCAGTAAAGTCGATTTTCTTATTCACGTTTACGCCAATATTTCGGTATGATACTTATATATGAATGTAGAAGTGTTAGCTGTGGGTTTTTATTGGAATTGGAAAGCTGTATTGCGAATATTTTGCTGGATCTCTTTGCGTTCCTTTACTTTTGACTTTGAAACTCACTAGGAAAATATCTCTATGATAATCAATTTCTTCGTTTCAACCAGATTTCTGACATTCTAGAAAAATCCTTGGTTGATCTCAATGAAAGCCGGTTTTATTCATACAGAAATTCATTTGATATCTGCATTGATTTAAATAAGATTCGTGTGATTCAGGAAGTTGTGAACATTTGCATGCAATATCGAATATTAGAAGCCTTGGAGTACAAACATCGAATCAAAATACATTTAGTTGTTTATCTCAATACTCGCTAAACTCTATGAAATGAACTGAAATAAATCCTAAAATGAAAGAGAAAACAAATAAGATGAATTGATTTATATTAAACCAACTCCTTTTTCTTCTGTTTTTAATTTCATCTTCTCTGTGGTAAAGATTCTCAAAAATACACGTCAGAAAGAATGTGTATGTCGAAAGACAGATTACAGTATCTATGCTTCATAGATAAAAAAGAAAAAGGCTTCAAATTAATGTATTTCAATAAAATTCGATGTCTGCTAGGTTATTGGATTCTTTCGATTAAGCATATGTTCTACTATTATGGGGGAAGAAAATAGGGATTTGTGGCGTTCATACGGTTACCAAGAGCACTAAGGATGAAAGTTAAATTGATTGCAGCTGAGGCAAATAATAGACATAAAAGTTTGGATTACATTTAATTCAACGGGTGTATGTTTTCTCTAGTTTCTAATTATTAAATTCAAGGTCTCAGTATTTTAGGAAGTTCAGAAACGAATATATTTTTACCAAATAACAACAATAATAAATCCGAAGTGAAAAATGAATATATAGTGCGTGTGTTTATTTGGCAAAAACAATGACCATCCTGAAATATAATAATATGTTTCAACACACGATATCACATCAGGAATCTTCTAAAACAAATACGTAAACGTAAGCGAAAGGAAACATTGTCATGTTAATGTTTTCCTCGGTGTAATTAGCAATATCCAATGAAATGAAATGGCTTCAGCTGATTGTCATAAACACCATGCAATATCCGCTTCGTCAGGCGCATATCCATTCGCAGTGGCGTTGCAATAGTCTGTTAAGATACTCTTTTCTACTCTAGGCACAAGGCCCGACATTTTGGGTGAGGAGACGAGTCGATTATATCGGCCCCAGTACGCAACTGGTACTTAATTTATCGACCCCCGAAAGGATGAAAGGCAAAGTCGACCTCGGCGGAATTTGAACTCAGAACGTAAAGACAGACGAAATACTGCTAAGCATTCCGCCCGACGTGCTAAAGTTTCTGCCAGCTCACTGCTTTAATCTGCTAAGATATTACCTCCTTACCTAACTAAAAGCCGCCCAGAACCATTTCTTTTGTAAACGTGACATATTGTGACTTTATGCACTGCTGGTAGAAACATTATTACCTGCAAAGAAACTTAATTAATGTGTAACTCTTGTAGAATTTTAATTCAGGCTCTACTAATAATCACAACCTTACTACCATGTAAAATATACGATTACTTTTTGACAAGGAAGCAACTCGTGTACTCCAAGAAAACAATAAATAGGAACAGTTGACATTCATACCTTTCTAGGGGATACTAAGAAACGTAAAATACCTGCAACTGTTGAAATTGTTTACCTCTTGTTCTAACGTTCTTTCTACATTGTTTGAAAGTTGATTTGTTTTCATTTAGCAAGAAATTTAACATTTGTATTCGACGTCTTGATCTCGGCGTATTATGTTCAATTACGAGGCACGCCTATGCAGTCAGAAATAGCAGACCAGAAAAATATCCCCCAAATCGTAGTCTAATATGTTAAAAGCCGAAGAGCTCATTGTACACGATAGTCTCAAATATACAAACAGATGACGTTCATGGTTGTATTACCTTTCACTCTAAGTCTACTTCAACAGGGCTAACCTTGTGTTAAACAGCATTAATAATTTCTAATGATTTTATTGACACTGAAGAAATGAAAAGTATGGTCAATGCCGGTATGAAGGTTTAATCGTTCTCACGATACAGTTTGTACATTTTCATTGAGCTTCTGGTGATATAAAGCAAGTACAAAGTCCAGCAGGATTTGAATTAAGAATTCAAGAGATAACCAAACACTTTACTGGGTATCTTTACCTCTCCAAGCAATACTTTTACCTCTAAACTTATAAGTAACTAATAAACATGAGCACCACCTCGTAGTTTGGTTCACTATCGAATCGGTAAATGCGACTGACAAAGGTTAAAGAACAAAGTTTATTACTTTGGGATTTATTTTACACGTCAATACGTTATATTCTGAAAGGTATTAAAAAAACAATTTTTGTACTGACATTTGGAAATGGCATGACAACATTTAATATTCTTCTAACTTCCTTAACTACTATTACTGGATTTAGATGGCATTTACCAAATTCAACTGAGAACGTCTAGTGATTTAGAATCAAGATGACAGTTATTGTTATTGAATTATTTTATGAGAACTGTTGAGACATAGTCCTAGCATAGTAACTAGTATTTCGTACAGTTAATCTTTTGACATAGGACTAAGAACTTATAATAGATTTTTTTTTCTTCTGGAGGGTGTTGACTAACCTTTTATTATATTATCATAGTTGACATATATTTCTTCAATTGCCACAGGTTGAACTGACAGTAATTTTGGAACAAGGATTGTTTGTATTAGTTTTTCAGCATTATTTCTTTGTATTTTAGTTCAAATCCCACCAGTGAGATGGTGGAATAGATTCAGTAGAAAACTCTTCTTTTTTCTCAAAATATGTGTGCCTGTGCCCCAATAAGAAATCTTCATGGGAACTAGATTATAGAATAGCCAGATGTCAAGCAATATCTCGTCCCATCTCTTTGCATTCATAGAAATCGAGCGCCATACATATACTGATGTAGATCTAATTTATTTGATGTATATACATATATATATATATATATAGATAGATAGATAGATAGATAGATAGATAGATAGATAGATAGATAGATATTAATGAGTGTGAGTGTGTGTGTGTGTTTAGTCGCCATGATAGATCGCTGACCACAACATTCAATTTGTTTCTCCGTGTTTTTCTTGTTTTCTCCTTATTCTTTCTGTTGAAGAGCGTAGCTCGAAACGTTAAAGACTTTCTCTATTCCCGAGTGTTAAACTAATACATCCTTTTGCTGTTTACACCACCTGTCCTCGTTTGTTGTTTTTATTTCGTAAATTCTCCCATATATATATATATATATATTAATGAGTGTGAGTGTGAGTGTGTGTGTGTGTTTAAGTATATATGTATTTTTGTGATTTCTATTATTTTTTTTCTATTTCTCTTAAAATCACATAAGAAAATACATTAGATATAAGAATAGATTTTTTTAAATTCAATGACTCGCAGATGAATTTACGTAATATTGGTATAACGCTAATAGATTTTTACAATCACTGGTAAATTAGTGCTTATTCGTTCGCTAAGCAAGCAAATATGCAAATGAATACTTATGTCGTGAACCACAACAAAAACGTTTGGTGCAGGATACAAGAACTCTCAACCATTTGTAAAATGTTATCCAGTCGACTACTTTTCTCCTAAATTCAAAATTATGTAAAGTAAAAATAAATATATTAATGTGTGATTTGTGAGAAGACTATAACTTGGTGAATTTCTTTGATGTGTTGGAATGCGCAGACATAATCATCTCTGCAATATAAAGAAATAAAGGAAAATAGATAATAGCAGGTAGATAATGATGTTGTTTGTAAGTAAAATTATATTGTACTTTCGTAATGATACAATGGCATGCAGACACTGGAAATCAGATTTTTGCTACCGTAAATATTATCTGTTAACCGCGTTTTGTAAATGAATATAACGAGGTTATATTCTTTTTATTGCATTGTGATCAGCTCTGCATATATGTGTACATTAATATGCGTGAAAGAAATTTATCTTTAAATTGATCAGAAAGATGTTACCCACCCACTTGTCAAACGTCTAAGTTTCTCCTGCTTCAGGCAAATAATAGTATTATAGATAAACAACCTTCCATAATGAAGATAACAATCTGCAATCATCTTATTTTCCTAAAATGATCTCTTGTATTCTGTCTTTTATTATATATCTGACGATAGAATGTGATTTATCAAATGACTTCTTTCATTTGGTTGTTGACCTGTGTAGAAGAGTGCTTCGATGGTCATATTGCGAGCACTTGTATCATGGACAATTCATGCAAGTATATTTGAAATGTTCATTAATAACAATTTGATTTTATGAAACATAAACCAGACCAAAAAATACAGAAAAGGCTGAAATCAACAGCCACTGTATTTTTGGCCAATAATTTAGATTGATAAGATTGCATTTATGAAAGAAAGAAGATATTTGGAATGGAAGAAACTTCCATTAATCTTTGCCGTGCTTTAATATTTTGTTAGCTGTAATTTATGCTGCAGACAATTTCTAGCAAACTTACATCTCTTCTACTCCGAGAAACATTAATTTATTGTTGCCTCTGCAGTGTTTGCTACACGTAGTAAACATGCATCTGTTCTACTCTTCACCACAGCAAAAATGTCACATCCTCAAGTTCTTCCTTGCTCAATAAATTCTAAATACCAGCAAATCTACCCATCTACGATGGAGGCATAGAATGAGGGAGGGAAGTCATAACAGCAGTATGTATTGAGAAATGTGTAAATGGACTCGATAGATTACTGGGTTACGTCTTAGAGAAATCACATTATTTTTTGGTGATACAACTGTCTATTTAGCTATATCACGTGTTTGCGACTGACATGTGATGACGATTCACTCCTGCGAACTGAATAGGCTCCCAGCTTCTGTATCATGAATGGTTATGTGAACCACTCTTAACGAAAGCCAGAGCTTCCTTCGACCACTACATAAAAAGTATTAAGAAAAAATGTTATTTAGATATACTTTTATTTTAGTTGTTTACACTATTTCATGCTTGTTTATACTCTTATACATTTAAAGTTCACAAATTTCCTTATTTAAATTATGAATCATATTCTTTTAGATAATATCAATATGATTGCAAAACTTCTTTGTAGATGATATTATCTGTTTGGTGAATACTAATTTTCAGATTACTGGAGTCCGTTGCTCTACTCATAGCGAGATATAACTGGCCGTGTGTAAACATCAGAGTGGGTAAAAATACACCTACACGATCTAAAGTCTGGCCCTGTGCCTTGTTTGCTGTGAATCTTTAGGGTTATAAAAATTCCAACTAAGGCTTACCTTCCACTATTCTATGCGAATAATGCCTAGATGTTCTGATACCATGGGTTATTTTCATTGACAAGATTGAGATGTAAACAACAATTGCTTCGATTAGCTGTATCGAAACCTACTCGAGACTGACACACTTAAATAACCATTAAATAATCACACACACACTATATACTTATACGCTTTTTTTATTTTATTTTAGCTATTAACCATCGTCGCCACTCTCTTCGTATCTATGATGGGGACACGAACTATACGATGAAAATCCAAAGTTACTCGTGGTCGGCGAATTTTTGATAAGAATGCGAAGGTGGTTTATCAATTAAAAAATCGATATCCACGAAATAATCATACTTTCTGATTTTCTAATGCTAAAAACCTTCCTGACGTCTTTGTAATCCAGAAAAAATCGTAACCATTGGTTCCGCCGTCTGGCCGTGAAGAGGGAACAAAGTGACGGACAGACAGCTGGACATAACGCCCATTATAGTAAGATAGCAAATCTGCCCATCAATGATGGGAAATAAAGGTGTTGTATCGCAAATCTAAGCCCTGTAAATTCACGAACTATACGGGGGTGAAATACAGAGTTAATCCTCATCGCAGCAATTTAAAAAATATAAAAAAATAAAAGGTGATATATTAGTACAAAACTCAGATCCAGTAAACAATTATACTTTTCCACATTTTTTTCGATAAAAACCTCCCTGGTTACCTCCTTGGTAAGCCCGAAAAACATCGTGGCCATTGTTCTCAACCGTTTGACCGTGAAAAGAGAACATACAGACAGACGGACAGGTAGACGGACATAACGACCATTATAGTATGACTTATGTATTTATCACAAGCGGATATTTTGATGAGAAGAACAACCATATCATAAGCACGAAATATTGGAGATTATAAGGACCCTCCGAAAAAGGACACCATCCCAAGTATTGGTTTTATATGACAGCATTTCATACTAACTTGTAGTTTTTTTTTAATTTTCAAGCGATGAAGTTTCAGCAGTTTCATGTAATCAGTATTGTATGGTCAACACATTTACCTTCCTAATACGAAGACACCTATATACCCAACAGTAAATTGTTACAATATAGAAGAACCTCACTACATTATATGATCATTGCAGGGTGAGACTGGCAGATGTTGCAATAATTTCTAGTTTTGAGCTCATCTCACGAATGTGTATTGTGTGTTTCTTTGTTTTTTTTTTTCTTTTCAATGACTCAGCAGAGAAGTTAGTGTGCTTATCACCTTTCTCATGGATTCTGTGACTAAAAGAGTGAAAGTGACTAAAAGAGTGAAAGTATTCTCAAGCAGGAGGCTTGTTTTAAATTATTGCTAATGGTAACCAACAACTGCGTGGCAGTGTTCCTTTTAATTTTTAGTTGTCAGTGTACACAAAACCCTTATGTTGTATAAATGTTTTCCTTCTGACAAAATTATGGGCACATTCAAAGCTTCTGCAAATATAAATTCAAAATCGTTTCAACAGAAACTTAAATGGCATCTCGAAAAAAAAAGAGAAACATTTGGAAAAAGAGAAGGATAAGAAAAGGAAGATGTGAAGAAAAGTAGTAATAGGGAGAGGCGGAAGAAGAGTGAATGAAGAAGAGGAGGTAGTGGTTACAATGGCGTTGTTGACTGAGTCATAATGGTAATGATAGCACAAAAGGTGTTACTGAATACTGAAGAATTTATTTTAAGACTGTTAATTGACTCTTGTCTGCTACATACATTTTGGCCATATCTCCAGTTCGATAACTTTTCTCAAATTGATTCATTATACTAAAATCTAACTCATAGTCCACACTAAATACGCAAAAGATTCTCCCACCTCCAATAACTTTGCAATATCTTAAATTGTTCATTTTGAGGTACAACTGCCACAACCTGATTAAAGGTTGAAATTTATATTAATTCTTATTATTTCAATAGAAATTTGTAATCATTAAATTACTTAAAACCATGTTATTTTAGGTAGAAGATTATGATATTTCATGCATACGTCAATAATTTATTCATCACCAGATGTGAAGTCATAATCTGCAACTGCAGCGAGGTCAAAAATTAACCGTTCTTATACTTCATTTTTGGGAAACTTTTAATGAAAATGAACTCAAAGACAATTTATATCAGTCAACAGTGAGCTTGTATTTACAGTTTTCTTAACTTTGTTGGCAGAGTAAAACTTTAATGTTATCATTCTGCGAAATATTGTCTTTCACATACTGGTTTCTTATCATGTTAATTTTGCCTTGTGCAAAATGGAGTGAATCAATCGTTGTCAGACTCTCTTTTGCAGATTCTTATAACGTGTAGTCAGTTCTTCAAAGACATCTTTTAAACCTGTATTGTATGTGATGTTTATCAATTTCTTACGACAGTTTTTAGCCGCAGGGTTATTTTGACTTATCTTTTTCAAAATATGTGATCAATAACTCATAATTTTATTATAGTATTGCTGGCTTCAATGCCACGAGTCTACATAATTATTTGACTTCATTGAGTTGTCTATAAGTAACGGCTTCATTTCTAGAATTTGTTCAAAGTTACATCTTTTAAATGCAGATCGATCAAACGCAGTATAGATTGTTTTCATCAAAGTTTCTTATTAGATTGGACTCTTTCCTTGTATCACAAATCCTCATCACTTTGTGTTGTGCTTCACAGCTTCTCCGATTAAATGTGCTACGACACTACTAACTCTACCCAACATTACTGACGATCCAAAAACATACACATCACCATTTCTTGAGTAAAACCACTTCGTTTCTAAAGCAAGAAAATAGCCAAACTGAACTGTTTCACAAAAATGTTTTATACACAGTACAAGCCTTAAATCTAAAATTGAAGTACAGAATGCGACATTTGATGACCGATATATTTGTGGTTTCGCCAACTGTTATAATGTGGAAATCCACTGATATTATTTCTTCGAACAATTTCTGAACAATATAGTTGATAGTCTCAAGAAATTAAAATCAAATGTATTTTTCTTCCCTCGGTTCTCTGCGAGTTGAATATACTTTACATGTCTACTAACATGTACTAAATATAAACAATAAGTTGTTTCTTTTAACAGTTAACCACAGACTGTCGATAAAAAGTTTGAACTTATCTAGATTTTATAGTTTTCTCTCTCACTCCCACTCACTCTCGTTTAACAGATGTTGCACTCCCTTTACAAGCAATGACTGTGTTTTGTAGCCTGAACATATGTACAAAGCCCAAATGCAATTCATTTCTGAAATGATGCTTCAAGAATTAAAGTTTCCTAATATCTCATTCCTTTCCACCAGCTAATTCTCTTGCAACTTTCGTTTTACAGCAATTCAAATAAATAACTCACATTCCCAAATCATGCTTATTTCTTGCGACTGAACGTTCATTATCTTATGAGCTTTCAGTTTAACCATTTCTACTACTTGATAATCTGTTCAACTTTAAACACATTGGCAGTCGTTTTAATTGGTCCCCGCCTGCAAGGTCACGCGCTGTTAATCTTGATATGAGATCACCAAATCGCGCAATTATGGTTGTGATGCATGTGGCCTGGTATACTCTTATCTGACAAGTAGTCATGATGGGTATATTGCGCTTCGTATAATTGTATCCCAGAGTCACCTTCATGGTATGGGAAAATAATAATAATAAAAGATGGGCTACAGCAAATATTCTGCTCAACACCACAGCTTTACTTGTTAGTTGCTTGACCTTAACCAGCTAAACATGTCCCTTAGTGGTTGACGATATGTGCATTTCTGATCACGACCAGAAATAGAGGAGTAGTATCATACCCATGTGTTGAGAGGAATTTTTTGAATAATTCACCTCTGGAAACATGGGTATTTCGTTCATCTTCCTTAAACAACCCTTATTCAGGGACCTTTTGAGCGTGATAGGCTACTCGACCTGAAGAAAGTTCTAACTGGGCCCCACCTGCAAGGTCATGGGCTGTTTATCTTGATATGAGATCACCAAATCGCGCATGTAATGGTTGTAATGCATGTGCCTGGTGCACCCTTATCGGACGGGTAGTCATGATAGGTATATTGCGCTTCATATATTTTACCCCAGTGTCACTTTGATGTCATGCGCTGCACTCCCACTCAATCGTAATAAACCTTTCTATTAAAGGCACAAAGCCTGATATTTTGGGGTGAGTGTTTCACTGGTCCCTATTTTATCGACACCTAAAGGATAAAAGGCAAACTCGCTGGAATTTGAACTCAGAACGTACGAAATGCCAGTAAGCATTTTGCCCGGC
>NC_142928.1:75405684-75450684 GCF_046866305.1 Octopus bimaculoides | reverse complement strand
GTTGTTGGAGTTGCCGAAGAGCAGCGCGACACTCGCGGTGCCATTCGCCCTTCCTCGGCGGCTTCTTGATCCATGACTGCAGTTCGGTCATGGAGACGAGCTGCGGGAAAGCGCGCCGCACAAACGGTGACCACACCTGTTCACCGCTGTCTACGTAGAGCCGGAGATGTCGCAGTCTCAGCGCGTGTCTGCGCATCATCAACCACGGCATGCCCAGTCCTCCTTTTAACGGGTGTTGGCAGCAAACGGATCGCCTAACCATCGGAACGCTTCCTTTCCACAAGAAGCGGAAGAGGATGCGCTCCAGTTTGGTGATGGTAGGGTCGGGACAAGGAACGACGGTCAGGCGGTAGTAGATGACGGACGCGATGTACGTGTTCGCCACCTCCGCCAGACCTTTCAGGGAAAGCTTCCTCTCGGCCCATTGCCGGGCTAGAGTGGCCACCCTTCTCGTTATCTCGTCCCAGTTCTTCTCCGTTTGGAGGTCTGGACCAAACCAGACCCCGAGCATCTCAACCGGACCGTCACTCCAACGTCCCACGACGGAGGCGCTACTTGACGGCATGGGGTTGCTTCTCCAGGTGCCGAGCCGCAAGCCCACTGACTTATCCCGGTTGATTTTCGCTCCCGTTACCGCTTCGTAGTCTCTCAGTGTCCCGCCGACAAGCTCGATGTGCTTTTGGCTAGACACTATGACGGTGACGTCGTCCGCGTATGCCGACACGCTCGTCCCGCGTCCCAACTCTCGCGGGATGCCCCTCAGCGTCGCCAGCTTCCGCAGTAGTGGCTCGAGAGTCAACACGTACAGAAGCGACGAGAGGGGGCATCCCTGACGGACCGAACGTGCAATGTCGAAGGGTCTTGATAGATGCCCATTGACGCGAACTACCGAACGGATGCCTCTGTACAAGGCAGCCATCCAGCCGCGGAAAATGGGACCGAAGCCGGCTGCTATGAGGACAGCCTCCAAGTATTGATGGTCTACCCTATCGAAAGCTTTCGATTGATCAGGGCCCCACCCATGCCAGGTAGATAGATAGATAGATAGATAGATAGATAGATAGATAGATAGATAGATAGATAGATAGATAGATAGATAGATAGATAGATAGATGTATATGGGTATACATCCACACACACACATATTAGATAGACCGATGAATAGCTAGCTAGCTAGCTAGCTAGATAGATAGATAGATAGATAGATAGATAGATAGATAGATAGATAGATAGATAGATAGATAGATAGGTTTCTTTATTAGCCACACAGGGCTCAACACAGAGGGGACAAAATACAAATGTAGAGTTTTTCTTTTCGAGGGGGGCGAAAACAAAGCAGAAAAAGACAAAAGTGGGGACAACGATGAAAAAAAATACATCGCAAAACGTTTGGGGTATTTACAAAAAATACGAAATAATACAGAAAATTCCCAATAAATGGGGAGGTTATCCGTGGAAAGAAAAACCTACGAAAAGACCACGGTAACCTCGGTCCTTAGTGTCACAGTTTGTTAAATATAATTCCATAGATAGATAGATAGATAGATAGATAGATAGATAGGTAGGTAGGTAGGTAGATAGATAGATAGATAGATAGATAGATAGATAGATAGATAGATAGATAAAGATAGAGAGAGAGAGAGAGAGAGAGAGAGAGAGAGAGAGAGAGAGAGAGAGAGAGAGATAACTTTCTTTATTGGCCACACTGTGCTGAACACAGAGGGGACAAATACAAATGTAGAGCTTTTCTTTTTGAAAATGAAAAAGAAAAAGGGGAAAAAAACAGAAAAAAAAGTAAAATTCCGATCAAAAGGGTGGGGAAAAAAGGGCGATCAAAAGGGATCGTGTATCACAGAAGAAATTTTTTTAATGTAAGAAAGAAGTAAGATTAGGTTTATCCGTGGAAAGAAAATCCTACGGAAAAGACCACGGTAACCTCAGGCAGGGAGGGGATAAACACGAGAACAAAGTGCTCTCTCTCTCTCTCTCTTTCTCTCTCTTTTCGATTTACAGGATCATGCTCAAAGTAGTTTCGTTGCTCTCACGCACCATCTTTGCTACATTCACTCACCTTTTTTGTGAAACTTTCAAGAGACAAAACCTGCCGTTCCATTCTCACCTTCCTTTTCGAGTGGTACTTGGAAAAGTTGATCAGGGATTCACCAGAGAGGTAAGTGCTTGTCTCTAATCCTTTCGCTCGAGTCCACCACACACATTCTTTTAAAATGGCCACCAGTACGATGAAGACTGCCTTGCCTTCCCGGTTGAAGGAATGTGGCGGAGCAATTGTCACGATAGACTCCGTCGACAGGTGAACTCGTCCCACACGTGACAGCAGACATTCGGCATAAGCCCACAGTTCCGAAATGATTGGACACTGCACGAGTGCGTGCAGAATGGTTTCGTCACTCCGACCGCATCTCGGGAAAGTCGGTCCGGTGTGTCTCGTACCGTGCCTGTAGAGCTTATCCCGAACGGTTAATGCTTCTCGATAGCACTGCTAGGCCAGGGATCTTTGGTAATTGTCCATAGGTCCCGACCCGAAAGTTGTCCAGAACAGGCGGGTCAGGTGTTCCTCGTCGACGCCCAGATTCTCCCGAGAACATCGTCGCACCTTCCCTGCACTAAACCTCTATAGAACGCTTTTGTTGTAATGAAGTCGCACAAGTTTAATCCCGGACGGTAGAGTTGCTTGAGAGCAACGCGACACTCGCGGTGCCATTCGCCTAACCTCGGTCTCTGTTTGATCCACGACTGTAGTTCGGCCAAGGAGACGAGCTGCGGGAAAGCGCGCCGCACAAACGGTGACCACACCTGTTTACCGTCGTCTATGAAGCTCCGGATATGTCACAGTCTCAGCGCATGTCTGCGCATCATCAACCACGGCATGCCTAGCCCTCCATTTAGCGCGTGTTGACAGCAAATGGATCGCCTCACCATCGGAACGCTTCCCTCCCACAAGAAGCGGAAGAGTATGCGTTCCTGTTTGGTGATGGTACGGTCGGAACAAGTCACGACGGTCAGACGGTACTCGATGACAGATGCGATGTCCACGTTCGCCACCTCCGCCCGACCTTTTAGGGGTAGCTTCCTCTCAGCCCATTGCTGGGTGAGAGTGGCCATCCTAGTCGTTATTTCGCTCCAGTTCTTCTCCATTTGGAGGTCCAGACCGGACCAGACTCCGAGCAATTTAACCGGTCCGTCGGTCCAGCGTCCCACGATGGAGATGCTGTTGGACGTCATGGTCTTGCTTCTCTAGGTGCCGAGCAGCAAGCTCACTGACTTTTCCCGGTTAATTTTTCCTCCCGTTACTGCTTCATATTCTTTTAGTGTCTCGCTGACCTGGTCGATATGCTTTTGGCTCGACACTATGACGGTGTCCTCGTCCGCGTATGCAGACACGCTCCTCACGCATCCCAGCTCTCGTGGGATGCCCCTCAGCGTCGCCGACTTCCGCAGTAATGGCTCAAGAGTCAATACATACAGAAGCGGCGAGAGGGGGCTTCCTTCACGAACCGAACGCATGATGTTAAATGGTCTGGATAGATGACCATTTATGCGAACTACCGAGCGGATGCAGCTGTATAAGGCAGCAATCCAACCGCGGAAGATGGGACCGAAACCAGCCGCTTTAAAGACATCCTCCAAGTAGTGATGGTCCACCCTATCGGACGCCTTTGATTGATCTAAATTAATCAGCGCCCCACCCATGCCAGGATCCTTAACTACTCTGTCTATGATGTAGCGCATCAGATACGTTTATGTATATCTTTTGCAAGATTTCTGTTGTGAAATCGTTTGTTGAAATAAATATTGCTATATTTCGGGATGTTCATTAGTTTTCTGGGGGTTTTTTTTTTTTGCAAAGAAACATGCGCACTATATATTTGTTCTTCACTTTGTCTCAAATCCTTCGTCACACATCTTCTAACCTCTTATGATAGAAAGACAAAAGAGAATTGTTGAAGAGGTTACAGGATGCGTGACGAAAGATTTCAGACATCGGAATAGAGTAGCCAATACAACAAAAGCTTACAAACGTGTTGCTTCCGTGGCACGGCCAGAATAAGCAGGGAAGTATTAGACAGTGGAAAAGAACAAATAGCACGGTACTGTAGGGTGTAGGCAGCAAGTCTGCTACGCATGCAAGACTCCAGGAGTTTCAACAAATTCTGAGTTAAAAAGAATGAAAAATAATAAAATAAAGCTCAAGTGAAGAATGAGTATATAATGCGTGTGATTATTTGGTAAACAAAAATTGACTGTCCCGAAATATAAAAGTGTGTGTGTGTGTGTGTGTGTGTGTGTGTGTGTGTGTGTGTGTGTGTGTGTGTGTGTGTGTGTGTGTGTGTATCTATCTATAATTATATATATAGGAATAAATGTAAGGACAAGCAAGTTAGGTAAGTCGATATACAAAATACATAAATTCATTTGATACAAAAAATGTACGTGTATACATATAAAAATGTCCGACATACATAGAATGGAAACGATATCACGAATTAAGGGGTTGTGGAGGAGTGTTTTACGAGTCCTTCAGCTTTTCCTGGGGGTTCGGTGGTACAAAAGAATGCTTGTAACTTGATTCCATCATCGGGAACCACCAACCTCCGTCTTCAGGGAAGAATTTTACATTTTAGGTGTTGATAGGATGGAGATTAAAGATAGAATTCCATCTTTAATATCTGGTAGAATTCGTCTCTGAGGAGGCCAAATGAAGTTGAAACACGGAGTCCAATGATCCACTAATGACATGATAAGATAAGGCACAGCAGATAAAAGAGATCTATAAACCTCAGATTGGAGTTTTAAACTCAGAGTAACCATGCGTATTTCAACGTCAGCTTTCGAACCCTTTCTGGGACAATGGAATACGTATCAACCTGACTACAGTAAAGAATATTTGAACTGGGATCACCTTACATTGGAAATTTACATATTTATAATACAATCATATAAAGATACATCAAGTAAAGAGAATGACAGACAATTTCCAAATACAGCCTAAAACCGGAACACCAAAAATATTTAAGACGTTTCTAAAATTCAACGAGTTGCTTTTCGTCATCATTACTATTTAAATTCCAGTTGTGGAAGTGTATTTCTCATTAAGAACACACTTCAACATTGTAATGATAGTCAAAATAATTAAAAAAAGATAACATATTTTTAAGCAGATGCAGTTAGAGAATCGCATTAAATATAAGACAATTTGCACATTTATGTAAGAATCTATTTTGAATTCTTCTTCGAATTGTGCTTTTAATTCTTTGAAGTATAATTAAAAATAGCATGAGTATAGATTTAGAGATGTTTTTTGTGAGTTTCTCTCTCTCTCTCTCTCTATCTCTCTCTCTCTCTCTCTCTCTCTCTCTCTCTCTCTCTTCTTCTTCTTCTTCTTCTCTCTCCCTTTCTTTCTCTTTCTTCCTCTCTCTCTCTCTCTCCTGCTCTCTCTATCTCAGACACTCACACATACACATACACACCCACATACACATACACTTGAAATAACTTTAGATTAAGATGATTTTATAATAATATCAATAATGTATATACAACAGTGGAACAATTTTGTAAAGTTTTCTCTCAAAGAAACGTCTCAAAAATACTTGTGTCATAAAAAGCACAGGACTTGATCAGATTATCAGATACCGAACTTCGGACACGGCGTTTCGAATTCATGGGGTCATGTCAGTGACGAACACCCACTGATATTTTGAACTAAGCCGAAAATAGACGATCCGATATAGAAATCTGTAATGAAAACCTTTATTGGTTTATGCAAATGCCAGCCAGGCTAGAAACGACGTGTAAAGGATTTATATTGTATAAGGAACAACACTAACAGGAAAGTACTACAGATAGTGCCGTCCCACATACGTAGTCAGGCTAAAATTTAGAACCAACATTAAAATAACACTGTCAATATATATTCAAACGTATCAAAGTACTAGCAGCATGTAAAATTTTTTATCGAAGAAGGCTCGTTATTTTAATCTAAACCGGTTTCAAATGCATTTTTAATTATAGCTTGGCTGGATTTCAATCAAAACAGAGTATGTTTTGTTTACAAATTTCTGTATCGAAACGAATATTTTACGTCTTAACTCAGCACATCCAGAACAAATCGTCGCTGAAGAGACGAAAGGAAGTCGAAACACGCTGTCCAACAATCCGCTAAAGACATCTTTGTGCGAGTCCTGTGTTTTTCAACACGCAATTTTCATCGAGAAGTTTGTCATAGAGGAAATATTACAGCAGGCATCATTCTACGTTTCTATATTCGATATAAATGTTATACACTTAATTTAATTTAATGTACTGATATGTATGTGCATGGGAGAGAGAGAGAGAGAGAGAGAGAGAGAGAATGTGTGTGTGTATGTGTGTGTGCGCGCGTGTGTGTATGTGTGTGCGTGTGTGTGTGTTTGGAAGAGTGAGAGAAGTGCATAGTTTATTTTCAATAAAGCATGAATTATCAACAACTTTGACTTATGAACTACAGCTTATCTGATTACAAACTAAAATGTTATATGTATTTACAAGACTGTTTTCTCCTATCGTATTTCAACTTTGCTGTACAAAAGGTCAATATGAACAATTTACTTAATTAACATATCACAATGTACTATCAGGTTAAATAGTTTATCACCACATATTGAATTTAGATGTTAGATTCTTTGTTACGTTTTTACTGAAAAGCTTGAAATATGTACTTATTAACGAAGCATGATTTTGAATATTTCATTTTAAAATCTTCCTAAATAGTTGACGACTGAATTAAGAGGTAGGGCTGCAGAAATCGACTTACAGCATTCAGCTAAGTATGACCCTTGGTGTTTCTCTAAGTTTATAGCATAAGCATTAATCAAGGACTGCGAATCAATTTATTCGATTAGAGCTGATGGACGGACCTATTGAGATGGAATTATGCCGTTTATAAATCCAGCTCAGAAGTTGAGACTCTGTCGCCTTCTGTAAGAACTACGTCTAGGCAGAAAATCATTACAATGGTTATATTTTTGCTCATATAATATTTTAAAGTCTATTTTTTCAATTAATCAATTTATTATCTACACTTCTAATTCATAGTTTAAAATAATTGCAATTATCATTTAAAAGAGAAATCCGAAGAAAATTTCGTTAAAAGGATTTTAATTTAAAAAAACAATTCACAAGAATTTCTTCCATAACTAAGCCACGTTTCCGTGTTGTTAAAGTTTTGTCATGAATAGCTATACTTTATGAAATAATAAGTTTGGATGTATATATGCGGTAGGACTATAGATATAGGAAAATATTTAATAGACATAACTTAAGGGTTTCATTGAACTGCGCACCTAATGTAAAAAGAAAAAGGTTAGTTATTACCACTAAACTGCACACAGAGATAGGATGCTCATGTAGGATTTTCTGTAGTGAATTCCCAGTGGATGGTAAATGCAACAGAGAACCTGCGGTCTACGAACCAGAAGTATCACGACCAACATCAACTACCGTTACCCCGACGTACAGAAATACGTCAGGGTGACGGTAATTCCTTTTAAGGCCAGACTAAATAATCACATACCCTCTCTTCGGATCCAGGAAGTGTTTAGGTTAGAACTTTAACATTGTATGACATCAAGATTACTGCAAAGTTCTAGGCCGTATGTTGCTGGAAATTTCAAGGTTGTATGCTAATTCAAGTAGAGGACACGGAGTCTGGTAGTGAGTAGAATCATTCTAAAAATATTCACACAATCTGTGCGTTTACTTTAACCCGATAAGTTAAATTGTTGGGTGCCGTCCTCATAAGAGCAAATTTGTTTCGGTGACGTGGTCATACCCGTTTTTGAAAAGGGGAGCGATATATATAAACTTACACGATCTTTTGACAGCTAACATCAAACCTTGTGAAATAAGTCTTCTTTTTTTTTTTAGAAAAGCAATATTTTTCACTGTTTCGTTCCACCTATTTGCCACCACTAAGTCTGCATAAAGTGATGAACCGCCAGTAAAAAAGTAGATTTGCTTTCAGCGACTAAGTCAGAAGTATAGTTAATATTATCTAGGAGTAACATTCAGCCCGAAACCAACATAACATTTTAACCATTTATATGCTGTAACCAGAAATGTATTACATAAAGGTGCAGGAGTGGTTGTGTGGTAAGAAGCTTGCTTCCGGTATTGAAGAGTTAGTCTTTCTTGCTATTGAATATTGTGGACGTGTGTGAGTGCCGTCCAGAAATTGAAAATTGGGAAGTCGACCGAGGTAGGTGGAATTGGTTTTTTGAGCTGGGTATAATTTATTGTGTTTAATTTGTTTCAGTAAATTTAGCCTAGCTCTGGGCAATTTCTTCTGCCACGGCGGCTGTATTTGTTGTTCATTTTATAGTGAGCAAATTGTGTTCTCGTTCGCTGTTATTGGTGGGCGTGTTCGACTTACCATGAGAGCGGACTGAGAATTTTTTGTGAAAAAACTTTTTGTGTCTCACATAATTGAGAGAACTGTTGCTTTTTGTGAGCGTATCTCGCCTCCGTAAGACTTGACGAAAAAATTCTAAGGATTTCTCTGTGTTCCTGTTGTTGTGGATTGCCTTTACTGGAATACCTGCTAGGATTACCGAGTGCCCGGAATTGTGTTGCTGTGCATCGAACTGTCTTCCTTCCTTCTTTTTCTCTGCTCTGTCTTTCTGTTCTTTTTTTATTTATTTATTTATTTTTATTGTGAACTTTTTGTTCGAACTTTTCTTTGTTTTTTTTTTAACTTTTGAAGGCATGGCAAAAAAGAACAACACTGTCTTGGAGTGGGAACTGTGCCCACCCAAGCAGTGGTTGAAAGAAATGGAGAAGAGGACAGTGGTCATGCGGACCTATTGTAGGTCACGCAATGCCATTACCCTCTTCAACAAAGACATTATTGAAAAAGGGTTGGCAATTTGTTTGCCAACAAAGAAATATTTTATCTCCAGGGGGGTCAAATATGCGACAGTGTGGTTGTTGTTTGACTCCCCGGAGGAAGCCGCTAACGCGGCAAGTCAGACACTGCAGGGGGAGGAAGTTTTGTTCCTCCCCTCTTACTGCGGAAAAAAAGTAATTAGAGCCTGGGTGCATGGACTACCCCCAAGTTACAAGGCCGAGTGGATCGCTGATACCATTCGGCAGGGCTTGGGGGACAGTGGACCCAGGCTCCTTAATGTGCACATGCCACCTGCAGTCAACTGGCAGGGCGCCAAGGTGACATTGACCTTGTCATCCCCAGTGGCTGTAGGAGACATGTGCTTTCCCGATTTTTTAAAATTGGCTGGGGCAAAGTACCCCGTTAATATTGAGGGCCGGCAACTAAGGTGCCATGAGTGCTTGGATGCTGGCCACATAAAAAAAACTGCCCCCAGGGCCGTAATAAGGCCCTGGAGCAGGATAAAGTGGCCGCTGCCACCCCCCCCCCCCCCCATTGGAAGGGGAGACGGAGAAAGTCGTGGAGACAGGTGCCTCCACGAAAAGAAAAAGAAAGGTGAGCAACAATGGTTGCTCACCAGTTGAAACAGAGGTTGAGGAGGAAGAAGAAAAGAAAGAGAGGTGGGAAGCGGCCGGCGGACGTTTATGTGCCGCCGACCGAACCAGTCACCCCTCCGGAGGGAAATGTACCGTCGGAGAGGGAGGTCCTGTCAGCGGGAGTTGTGCCGCTGACGGGACAAGGTGAGATCCCTCCCCCTGAGGAGGAGGAGGAGGAGGAGGAGGAGTGTCTCCTCCTGTACCTCAGAGGTGGAGAGGTGGAAGAACGCTTAAACTTTGAATATATAGAGAGGTTCGTCTCGGCCTGCGAGAGCAGTTCGAGGTGGCCCCAGCAGGTGGCCGCAGCAGTGGTAACCAACAGCGTCCGTGCTAGGGTGGAGGCCGACTGTGGCGGCCGCTCATATGTGTACATCAGCACTGAGGCTGAGATGAACATGGATAGCTGCCTGCGTGCAGCGGAGGGCCTACTTGAAAGGCATTAATGATTATAAATATTGAGCTTGAACAATTTATTCGAGGGGTTATCGGTCGGTGGGTGCCGGTGCCCCTCCCATTTTCATTTTTATTTTTATTTGTTATTTTTCACTTTTTTTTGTTATCACCCTCATCTCATTAATGTCCGTGTCCAGCCCGCAGCTTCTTTACGTTTGTCTTTCCTTGTTTGTCCCCTCTTTATAAGGCCTTAATGGCCAATTAAAATGAAATAAAGAAGCTTGCTTCTCTGACAGGAGAGCATCACTTCCGGTAAGGTCGAGTGTGGACGTATTCTGTTTGTTACTCGGTAAGATTTTCTTGCTGTCATTATTGCCTTGCTGTTGCTGTACTTGTTGAATTTGCGGTTGAATTATCTGTTGGAAAGTGCTGGAAAATTCGTTGGACTTTGTACTTCCCGGTTTATCGGGGAGTAATTATTGAACAGTTTCATTTTTTGGCCACTGAGGCATTTCTTGTAGCTGTCCCCTTTTCCAGACCACAGAAAGAAGAAGAACTGGCGGAATATATGCCGACGATAAGGCATATTGCCAGGGGTCCCAAATATGCAACTGTATGGTTGCTGTTCGAGACTCCGGAGATGCCGTGTAAGTTCGCCAGTCAGCCCCTGGAAGGGGAAAGGATTTTATTTCTCCCCTCATATTGTGGGAGAAAATGCAAGCGTGCGTGGGTGTGTGGGTTGCCGCCAGGGTTTAAGCCTGAGTGGATAGCAGAAACTATCCAACGGGGACTTGGTGGCAGTAAGAACACCAAATGGTTAAATGTAAAAGTGTTGCCGGCAGCTGATTGGTTCGGAGCAAAAGCTGTGTTGACTCTGTGGACCCAGTTAGCCGCTAACAGTCTGGTTTTTTCAGACTACTTTTCGGACCAAGTATCACGGGTGCCTGGAGCCCGGCCATATAAAGAAAGATTGTCGCCAGGACCAGAGAGTGGCCCAGGAGCAATCAATTAATAAAGAACGCAGTCCTGCTCAGCAGGTGGAAAAAAATGAGGTGGAGGCCTTACCTGAAAGAGGAAGAAAGAGAAAGGTGAGTACTAATAGTAGCTCGCCGAAACCTCACATAAGTAATGTAGAGGCGGAAGTGGGATTCCCGGATAAACCCGAGGACTCCTCCCCTCCCACCGGAAAAAGGAAAAAATGGTGTGCCGACGGTTAAGCTGCTGACGGACGTTGGGAATTGTCGGTGGGAATTGTAGCACCGACAGTGGAAGAGCTATCGCCGGCAGGAATTGTAACTCCGACGATGGAAGAGATATCCCTTTCCCTTACGGGAGATGAATTACTTGTCTTCTTCTATAGAGGGAAAAATAGAAAAAATTGTGAAAGAACATAGGAGAAGAGAGTTTCTGACTTGCAGGCAGAATCCCGAATGGCCTCCGCAGATAGCTGTGGAGGTCATAGAGGTGAACGTGTTGCAAAAGTTGGATGAAGTCCTCCCCAAAGAGTAATATCACTGCTGGCCTGGTGGTCCAGAAATGACAACCGACCTAAGGTTTAGTGACGCATGAGGAATGGTGGAGAGCCAGGAAGAACTTACAGACATTGAAAATTTTGAGGACTAAAGTTTTTATTGTAAGAAATATAAAAGCTTCGTTTAAATTGTAAGAGGTTTGTAACCTCATATTCTGTAAATTACAGGAGAGAACATTGTTTTCGGGAGACGGTGGTCGGCGGTGCTACTTGTCTCCCCTATTTTATCATTTAATTTTATTATCATTCATCTCATTAATGTCCTAGTCTAGCCCGCAACTGCTTCTGTGTAATGCCCTTGTGGCAAATTATAAGAAATAAAGAAGCTTGCTTCCCAAACATATGGTTCTGGGTTTAGTCCCACTGCGGGGCACCATGGGCAAGTGTCTTCTATAGCCTTGACCAAGAGCTTGAGTGGATTTGGTAGACGGTAATTGAAAAAAGCCCATCATATACATATGTATATATATTTATGTGTGTGTCTGTTTGTTCTCCGTCACCACTTGACAACCGGTGTAGTCGTGTTTACTTCCCCGTAACTTAGCGGTTCGGAAAAAGTGATCTATAGAATAAGTACCAGAATTAAAAAATAAGCACTGGGGTCGATTCATTTGACTAAAAATTCAAGACTGTGCCCCAGCATCGCAGCTGTCTAATGACTGAAACAGGTAAAAGATAAAACATATATGTGTCAGTTTGTGTGGGGGATGTATAGTTACATGGTGTACTGTTGCTTTTTATAAGGTCATAATATTCGTGCGCATCAACCCCTAGTGACTCACGGATCCACTTGCTTGTTGTACACAGACGTATGTTTAAAAAGATACAAATATAATACATAACATGATAGTGATCATAAGCATTAAACCATGCTTTAGTATGGCCAGAATTCACAAGTATTGGAATCTGCTAAAGGATTAAATAAATTTCTAAACTACTTGTACACGAAGTATGTCTGTATGTGTATGTCTATGCAATTATGTATGCACGTCTCTGAGGAAGTGACTTATATATGAATTCGCTGATATTTTCCATGAGTTTTGAAAATATTTCTTTTCCTTCGAGTCATATTGTGTGGACACAATCATAAAACAAAATACTGTACACACATACATACGCATACACACACTTACATACATACACACACACATACATAGAGACAGACATATAACAGACCAAATATTTGGTCGCAGAATAATCCAAAATATGGATAATTTGAAATTTGCTTGAAACACAAACAACGAAATAAATATTGGACAGCTAGGTTTTATCAAAATATATTCATAACAATGAAAATGTTTATAACATTACAGATTACATTCAAATTCTGTAGCATGTTTTGTACAATTTCCATAATTTATAATAATTTTCGGAATTTACAATGAAAAATATTGTACACTTCACATAGAATAATTTCATTTACTTCTTTATTTTATATGACATTTTGCAGTTTCCCTTGCCTGCGAATTTTGCATAACCAATATTATGTAAAAGTCTTGAAATATTTCGATGTACAATCTCTATATCAAACGAAACTGAAGAATAGCTTACACATCCCAGTAGATTTCATACTTTTTAACGTTTCATGTAAGTCTTTGACAAAAGAATTTATGATCTGCAAGGAAAAGCTGACTAGTTTTGTTTCTTTAAGATGTGTTATGACACATTCACCGGAAGAGTTATTCTGTAGGCTTTGAATTCATTGTTGCTTTTGCTACTGTGGCTTTGTCAAAATTGCGATAGACAACTGAACAAGAAACTTTGTATTCACATACGCATCAACTTCTCAAACGGGAGACAGGAAAACACTTTGTGTACACACACACACACACACGCACACACACACACACACATATATATATATATATTGAAGAACATTATTATTCCTAAAAATAACAATGTTAGAGGCGGTAAGCATGAAAGCCGTATAGGCAAAATTAATAAATATATATAACATATAGAAATATATTTATGTATAATAGGGTACTAATAAGCGCTCCGAAGATACAGAAGAATCATTCAATTTTTACAGACATGATAGGAAAACATTTAAGTGAATAAGAATTGTCTTACCACCTCAAAGTTTGCAGAACGAATTCCAGGTGCTTATTAGTGACCTATAAAGTATAAAAATATGTATAGAATATATATTATATATATATATATATATATTAATTTGACTTATACGACTTTTATGGTTGCGGCTACTAACGTTATTTTTATGAATAATAATGACCTTTTAAAGCATTTTTCTTCGTGTGCTAACCATTCTGCCAGTTCGCTGCCTTATTCAATAATGATAATGGTATTCATGATTTCATTTATTTACACCCAGGGCGAATGAGGGGAAACAATAAGAAGACAGGCATGAAGTGTGGGGATTTACACATAATGAAATAAGATATTTTTTTTTAATGTAAGTATACAAGGTGTCCAATGGAAATATACACAGTATATAAAATTTAAAAGGCGGGGATGGTCTCTCGAGATAATCGAGGAACCCCACTGTCTGAGATCTCTCTGAACATCAATACCAAGTGCCCCTTCCAATTCTCTCTCTCCGACTCACAGGTCTACACTCAGAGAGGTACTATCCACTCTTGCTATTTTCGCAACTTTCACCCACCTTGCAATAAACTCACTCGTTGACAGCACTTCCCTCTCCACCCTCAATTTCATTTTCAAGTGAAACTTGAAAAATCAATGAGACCTCTACCAGTGACGAAATTATCTGTCCTCATGCCTTTCAACCCCTTTCGCCACAGCCACCTGGCAAATGAAAACTGTCTTACCTGTCCGATTACTGGAGGGCAGCGGGGCAATCATCACTATAAACTCGGCTGACATAACCCCACAAGTCAGCAACGCCCAGACACTGAACGAGTGCGTGCAGAACTGTTTCGTCACTTTGCGTGCACCTCGCACAAGTTCATCTGACAACACATCAGTACCTACAGAGGCTATTTCGAACAGGCAGGGCCCCTACCAATAGCACTGTCAGGCTAAGGACATCTAGAATTTATCCATGATAGTTCTTGACCAGAAAGTCATCCGGAACAAACTGACAAGTTTGTTTTTGTCGGCGCCCAGAGTCTCTCCGAGAACGTCGGCGCATTTACCCGCCACTAATCCCATACATATTTTATCGACCACGATAAGGTGAAAGATAAAGTCGAGCTCGGCGGAATTTGAGTGTAAATGATGGCCAAAATGTCTTTCAGTACATTGTCCGGTGTGCTAGTGATTCTGCTAGCTCATCGCCTCAGTAATAATGATAATGATTTCAAATTCAAGTACGGGGCCATCTGTTTTTGAGGGGAGGGAGTAAGTCGATTACATCGACCCCAGTTTTTTTTTTTTCTGCTACTTATTTCATCAAACCCGTTGAAAGGCAAAGTCATTCTTTAGAAGTTTTTAAACTCAGAACAAAAGGACAATCGAAATGTTGCTAAGCATTTTGACCAGCGCCGTTACCGTTCTACCCCTTCGCCACCTCCATCATCCTCCATTATCATCATCAGCAGCAGCAGAAGAATGAAAGGCAAGTTTGACCTCAGTCATATTTAAACATAGTACGCACATTGCCATTAAGAAAGTATATGCTTCGACTTAAGACCTCACTGCTTTTGTCTTGATGTACAGTATCCAGGAGGCGCAATGGCCCAGTGGTTAGGGCAGCGGACTCGCGGTCATAGGATCGTGGTTTCGATTCCCAGACCGGGCGTTGTGTGTGTTTATTGAGCGAAAACACCTAAAGCACCACGAGGCTCCGGCAGGGGTGGTGGCGAACCCTGCTGTACTCCTTCACCACAACTTTCTCTCACTCTTCCTGTTTCTGTTGTGCCTGTAATTGAAAGGGTCAGCCTTGTCAAACTGTGTCACGCTGAATATCCCCGAGAACTACGTTAAGGGTACACGTGTCTGTGGAGTGCTAAGTCACTTGCACGTTAATTTCACGAGCAGGCTGTTCCGTTGATCGGATCGCCTGGAACCCTCGACGTCGTAAGCGACGGAGTGCCAACAACAACAATAACAGTATCCAGGAGATAAGTATTGATATTGTCAAAAATAATACAATTTGAGATCTTAACACCGATGATGGAAACGAAAAATGCACCGATATAGTAACATATAGTGAAGTTTACGTTATTATATAGAAATCTGTTTTTCATAATTACACATAAACATTTTATTATTTTTCATTACATATGCACAAATAAGCCGCTATAAGAAGGAGCGGCTGCAATTGTTTCACTTAACAATGTTGTCAGGCACGTCAGTCATCACGCCATATATAAAGTTTTCAAACTTAATTACTAATTATACCTAATTAATATAACTTTCTCAGCACATTCCTGCCTGGTAACCAATCACTGATATATGCGTGTATATGTGGGTGTGTTTGGATATATATATATATATATATATATATATATATATATATATATATATATATATATATATATATATATAAATATGTGTGTGTGCGAGTGTGTGTCTGTGTATGCGTGCGTGTGCGTGTCTGAGTGTATTTATATAGGTATACATATAGACATGCATATGTATAACTTTATTTCTCTGCATTTGACTACATGTCTCCATATCTGACAGTTCTATATACGTTTCAGTTCATTCATGCTGCTTATTGCAATACGAAATTCCTACATAACAACAATTTACATTTTTCATTGCGCCTTCTACACATCTGACTTCTTAAACAACTTCTTTCTTTGTTTCCATTTATATGACATTTTATTTTACTTCCTTATATATATATATATATGTGTGTGTGTGTGTTTGTGTGCATATATATGTGTGTATATATATATTTATATATATATATGTATATATATTTATATACACACATCCATACATACATGTATATATGCTTGTATATATATATATGTATATATATATCTTTTGTTTCATTACTTTATCTTAAAATGTTTTATTGTTATTCATTTCTTATGAAGAGAATTCATCATTATTATTATTTTTAGTTTTTTTTTTTAATTCTTTTATTCGCCCTCTTTTTTTTCTTTTCCCCGTTTCCAGTTAACATTTTAATCAAATTTGAATTTATCCTAAACTCACGTTGCTTTCAATTTGAGCAATAAAACTGAAAGCAGAGAAGAAAAGTAAAAGGAATAAAGAATATTAATGATAGTTATCCTCAGGTTATTTTGCTTTGTTTTCCTTTCCTGCTTCTGTTTTTGTTTTGTTTCTGTTTCTTTTTTTAACTTAAGATGGATAAAGCATCATCTCTCTTTCGGTAGAAAGAAAATAAATTATGTTAAATATTCGTCTAAAATGAATGATTTATGTCTTGGAACTTCTATACCTATGTTGCTGTATGAGTGCGCTTGTGATTTTTTTTTTTTTTGTAAAAAGATGCAGATAGATAGATAGATAGATAGATAGATAGATAGATAGATAGATAGATATGCGTGCGTGTGAGTGTGAATGTACATAGAAAGGGAGAGAGAAATTGACGGATAAATACATAGATACATAGATTCACATTCACGTACATATATGCACAGATGTATAAATGTTGTATATATATATATATATATATATATATATATATGTATACGTGTGTGTGTGTGTGTATACATGTGTACATGTACGCGTACGAAACTTATACGTTCACTTTCCCTTTCAGGCATTCCAGTACATCGATAATTAAGTACACATTTGAATTGCCTGATGACTTCACATCTCGATTTTCATTGTATTTTGTAAACAACACCTTGCATACGTGCAAGCAGTAGTAGTAGTAGTAGTAGTAGTATTAGTAGCAGAATTTTTTTTTACCTTCCTTGAAATTATGAGCAAAGTGGTGAATCAAAGTTGAAACTAAAAGCTTGTAGCTACAGTTGAAAGACCACTGATTATTTGTTGCACACTTTCAAATAAAGGGCAACGATTCTTCTGTTTTCGAGGCTGGTAATTAATCATAATAGCAAAATTTCTGATGCTATTTACTCTGGCTTTCTTCGTTCTGAGTTCTCATTCCGCCGCGATCAGCTTTGTCTCTTACGTTTTCAGCATTAATAAATAAAACATCAGTCTAGGATGATTGACTAGCAAAATCATTAGAGAGCTTGACGTGATGTGTTGCCGTCTTTATTTTGGTTCTTTGCATCCTATGTTCAAATCCCGCCAGACTTATTTGGGTAGAAAACTTAATCTGTTATTCCATCTCCTGATCCTTAAATGCCTTTAGCGAAGTTCTCTCTATTGCTAACAGTCAGGCCAGGTCATCGGTTTCAGGATAACTTCCAAACCTCACCAATCTCGGAGGCCCTGTAAAAGTCTGCCCTTTCCTCCTGACAAAGTGATGATAAACAAAACTTCAAATTAGAAACCTCTTTTACAGATCTCTTGTTAAATGTCAATAAAAATTATTTCAGTATCCTGTGAATTCTACCACTCCCCTCTTCAGTTATACATGTAATAGGAATAAGCAGAAACAATATGTACTATAGACACAGGTGTGGCTATGTGGTAAGAAGCTTACTTCCCAAACACATTGTTCTTGGTTCAGTCCCACTGTGTGGCACCTCGAGCGAGTGACTTTTGCTACAGTCTCGGGTCGAGAAACGCCTTGTGAGTTGATTTAGTAGTCCAAAACTGAAAGACGCTTGTCGTGTATGTGCGCGTGTATGTTTTTTTTTTTTTGTTTCTGTGGTTGTCCCCCACCACCACTTTACAACTGGTGTTGGTGCGTTTACGTCCGCGTAACTCAACGGTTTGGCAAAAGAGAGTGATAGAATAAGTACCAGGCTTAAACAAAATAAGTACTGGGATTGATCCGTGCGACTATAATTTTCCAAGGCGGTGCCCTTGCATGGCTTCAGTCTGAAAAATGTAAAAGGTGCACAGAATACATCAAAGCATTTTTGTTGCGTTCCCTGGTTGATATCTCGCACCCAAGACTTCGGACGCATCATTCGGTTTCAGAAACATCATTCGTGCTTCAATATCTAGGCGTTTCCATTAATAATGCTGTAACTTATACACCACCGGGTCCGACCGAAGGCGGGATGAATCTGTTGGCAACAAAAAGTGGTACGAGTGCTTTTGTGCTGTCTTACTAAATGAAGATTACCCCCCCCGCAAGCCACCATGCTTTCAGAACACTGCATCAGTCTTCACACATCTCATCGTAGATATGACTTCGGATTTTAAGGCTGAGATTCGTTCGAGTGTTAGCTTCAGCGAAAAATTCATTCTCCTTTGTCATAATTTACTTTGGTGCTTCTCAATTATTTATGGTTACTCCTTGTGTGAAAAGTCTTTTCAAAATGTAGGTTCGCACAGTAGCAAATATTGTATTGTGTTCCTATTCAACCCTGATCCAACAAACCTATTATCAAAGACGTTCCAGTCATGATAGTATCTTTTAATAACCTAGGACACCATTATTCATATATATTTTTGAAAGAGTGTTGGGCGTAATTTGAAGAATATTTTTCCCAGTTCTCTCACGTGAAAGCCTCTTTGTCGTTAACTAGTTTCTATTAAGAATTCATGACGGCCCTGACAAGCCGATCATTGATCTCTGGTTATATTGCTAATGCTTTGACCTTCGCATATTCTATACTTCTATAAATAAGCAGTTGTATAACCTTGTCTGGCACCCATAGCACCATGTCGTTTTTCTTCACCTGTTCCTTGGAATGAAATTATGATGTCTACTAATTTATATCAGACCTCCTTTGACACATGGCTCATTTAAGACTAGAGTCATATCATTATATTCTGAAGTCATCTAGTCATCACGTTTAATTGTAAATTCATGTATTTACTATTATCTTTTACTCTTCTGTCTGACATTATTATAAGAGTAGCAAGGCGGTGAGCTGGCAGAATCGTTAGCACGCTGGACGAAATGCTTCACCAAGTTCGACTTTGCCTTTCATTTTTTTGGGGTCGATAAACTAAGTACCAGTTGAACACTGGAGTCGATTCATCTCCACCTCCCTCAAGCTGCCCTTGTGGCAAAAATTTGAAATAATTATTATAAGAGTAGCAAGATCGGTGAGCTGGCATATTTGTTATCACGCCAGACAAAAGACTTGGCATTTGGTCAGTCTTTATTTTCTGAGTTCAAATTCTGACGAGGTCGATTTTACTTTTCATCTTTTCAGGGTTGATAACTTAAGTGCCAGTCAAACACTTGGGTCGATGTAATAGACTAGTCCCCTCGCACAAGATTTCAGGCCTTTTGCCTATAGTAGAAACGATTATCATAAGAGATGTAGTCCTCATTCGTATTTTATTTTTGTGCTCATTTTTTTGTTGGTTTTTTTTTTTGTTTTTTGCTTGTTCGAATTTCGTAATGAGATCTAAATACGCGGGCGTATGGTCCGTACATATTCGTTTCGTTGTCTTCGTTTTGGATATTGGTACATTTAATGTTTTGTTACCTGCTCACTCCTGTCACTATGCAATCATGATCACTTGTTTTGAGTTCCAAATGAACGGAATTTTTGTTAGTATTACCATGTATTATGTTTATTTAATACTTAGTGTACCTATTAGTAATAATTTCTAATTTAAGCACAGTGTCAGCAATTTTGAAGAAAATAGGTTACTTGATTACATCAATCCCAATACTTGACAGCTACCTTTGTTGACCCCCCCCCCCCTAAAGGATAGAATGCGAACTTAACCTCGGTGAAATTTGAGCTTAAATATAGATTTAATAAATTACAGTGGGGGAGCGCTAAGCAGTGATAAGTAAAATTGTAATGTTATGATCAGTCCGAATATGCTTGAGGCACGATCGAACTGGGGAACAAACTACTCAATGTATTTTGTGATGGAAAATATATCCTGTTTGTTGACAAATTGTGTGCATACACCTAGATCAACTCACAGCGCCACCTACCCAGACTGAGGTGCTAGCATTTCGTAGTAGTGACCAAACGCAGTGAGTAGCTTGTTCCCCAGTTCGAACTTACCTCAAGAATATTTAGACTGATAATAACATTGAAATTGCATTTATCACTGCTTAGCGCTCCCCATCTGTAATTTACTAACGGTGAGCCACCGTATAATGCTGCCAGTCACCGAGTGGTGACTGGAAATGCATAAGAGAGTCAATCTCTTCAATCAGCTCGTAGTGTCATATGGCTAGTGTCTGTGACCAAAGAGGAGATTACTCCGAAATGCGAGCATCTCACAATCTAGGTAGGTGGCACTGCGAGCTGATATAGGTGTATACACACCATTTGTCAACAAACGGGATATATCTTCCGTGACAAAACGCAGTGAGTAGCTTGTTCCCCAGTTCGAACGTGCTTCAAGCATATTTGGACTAATAATAACATGGCACATTTAATAAATACCTACAGCCATTTCGTCCAACGCTCTAAAGATTCTGCTAGCCATCCTCTTTCGTGGAGCAACTAATAATGGTTTCTCGTTCAGACATAAGACCAACAATGTTTGTGGGGAGGGATAAGTTGATACTCTTACATCGACCTTTATACTTGACTGTTACTTATGTTAATGATATTGAAAGGATGAAAGGCAAGGTTTACCTCAGTCAGATTTGAACTCATAATGTAAGAATGCCGAAACAAATACTGCAAATCCTTTTTCCGACGTTGAAAACCATTCCGACAGCTCGCCGCCTATAAAGTAGCAATTAATAATAATAATAATAAAAATAGAAAAGATATGCATCCGTTTCCTTCTCCGAAGGAGGAAGTTAGCTGTCTATGTTTTATTTCTTATCTTCCTCCTTCAATTTCTGAGCAATATAAATATCTGTCAACAAGATAATAAAACATAACAAAATTCCCTATTTTAAATGAAAAGGATAAATACAAATAAAGCTTTCTTTCTCTGCCTTGATATAAGGATAAGTGAATAACACAAAAATGTTTGTGCAAATATATACAAACAAAATGAGTTTAAGAAAAATACTTAAAAGCAAACAAAGGGAAATTGATTAATAGATTGTGGGAACATAAAGAAAACAGAAGCCATATTCTATATATATTTAATGAAGTAATCAAATAAAATTAGAAAGTAATTTGGAGAAAAGGAGTTTCGATAAGGGTAAAATAAGAAAAAGGTCAATAACAAGACAAATTTATAATTAATCTCCAAAATATACTAAGAAAAATCATTCACAGGTCAATAGTCTACAGAATCGGCATTTTGTTCGTTTTTATGTTCTGAGATCAAATTCTGCCGAGGTCGACTTTGCCTTTCATCCTTGCGGGGTAAATCTAACCTTCTCAAGATTGGTAGTAAGGCAGATAGTCACGTAGTCGTGTATTCCGAAGGTTACTTATAGAATTCTAAACTTACATTCCGGATGGAGTGCCGACAGATTTTTCATTAGATAAGCATAGATCTTCCCTATTTCCCTGATATCTAAAATTATGACCTCTACTGAGCGCCTGATTTCAACTACTGTGCACAGTTTCTGTCAATCCCAGATCATGTATTTTGGCATGTTGTGCTTCCATTTTATTGAAGTCTTCACAGGGATGATCCATAACATATTTTTGAATTTTGCGTGGATATGCCCTCCAACTCATCTTTGTATATTTGTTTCCTCAGGACAGTATTTTCTTTTCCATAGATTTAATAACAGTGTTCTAACCACAACAGTGCATCTCGTAGGTACATATGCCATGAAGAGATTTTTCGGAAGCTGATGCTTATGATGTTGTTGACGTTCTCAAAGTTGCTTCTATTAAGTCTGCATGGGCTTTCTCATCTAGGCGATGTATGCGTACATATGTATAAATGTTTATATATACATACATATATATGTGTATATATATATATATATATATATATATATATGTATGTATGTATACATGCACGCATGTATGTATATATATATACACATGTATACATATATCCATATCAATAAATACACATATACATTTTATATAATACATAAATGCATATACGTGTATATATATATATATATATATATATATATATATATATATATATATATATATATATATATATATATATATATATATATATATTTATATATATATTTCACAAACTTCTCTCTCACTCGTTGACACTTCGACGTGAAAACTGAGAAGTAATGCGTTTTTGTGCATATGTGTATGTGTGTGGTGGTGGGTCCCTGCATGTGTGTATGCAAGAAGTTAATATTGCGAATAAGTTCTGTACATACGAAACTGAAGGGACGGTTAGTTTATTTCAACATATTTGCTCCTCTTATCCATCAGCAATACTCTATTTGTTATGTTAGTAATTTTTGAAGTTGATAAGAAAGTCGTCAGTGGAAACTAAGCCTTCCTTCAGCACTTCAACCTCATTCATTGCACCATCTCTTCTCCTATAAACATCAGCATCAGAAAACTACCTGAGGTTTACTATACTAAAAACAGGTAACACAGCAATATTCGCTAGGAATCAGCTCTCCATGCGACACATGCGACAATAACCATTACACAGGCGAACGAACTGTATACGATCTGTGTACACAAGAGAGATGTGCATTAAACGGCTTTTTAAATTTCATTATGTTTGGCTATATCTGACTAGTGGCATGACAGTACCTGTAGATCTTATCCCGAATCAGAAGCATCTATCGACAGCGTTGCTAGATAAATATATTTTTATTCAATATCCACGAAAATTAGCTGAATGGCTTGGTCAGTGAAAGAAAGGCAATGCATTAGACTCGTTTTTGAAACCTCTCTGCAGACAAGAAGGAGAAATTGAGAAATAAAACACGGATGATCTTCAGACAGAAAATATATTTAGATACCCTTGCAACGGAATGGACTCGGTTAACAACTGTAAAAGGACATGATCATTTTAGGAGCAACCTTGTAAACTTTCATTCTGAAGCCGATACGAGGCTATAGCTAAAAATTAACTTATTTCTTCTACTTTTTGCTTTTGTAATTTGTCTTGTTTTTCTACATGACATTTCTTTTCTTTGAATTTCTGAAATATTGCACTCCTAACAAAAAAATTAATAAGTTTTCATAATTTCTTAAATATTTAAATTTATGCACATTTTCATTTTTCATTATTTGTAGTCTTTTGATAAAACAAAACTTGCTTGACATTTAACCAATTTAATTCACGGCTATGAACGATGCATTTAATTAAAAATTACTTCATACGTTTATAGTTTCAAATTAAGCTGACCATTTATTATAAATTTTGAAGTTGGAGATGACGATGAAATATAACTTTAAAGCTTTGGAGTTAATATAAAAGGAATTGATTTCTTTCTCTCATGCTACCATACTGAAGAATGTTACCAATATGTTCCCACAGGGAGAAAAATGGAGAAAGAGATTTGGCGATAGAGAATCTTAGGAAAGAGAAAGATGCTGAAATAAAGAAATCAAAAAAGAGAATAAAATAAGACTTAAACAAGAAAAATGAAGCAAATGAATAAATCACAGAATAGAGTTAAGAATAAGAATAGAGAAAAATGAATTGAAAAAGTACAAGAAAATAGGTAGAAAGGTAGTCCGTCATATAGCTTAGTATGTATATATATATATATATATATATATATATATATGTGTGTGTGTGTGTGTGTGTGTGTGTGTGGGTGTGTGTGTGTGTGTGTGTAGAGAGAGAGAGAGAGATTGTTAGATAAATAGATGAATAGATAAACAGACAGAAAGAAAAAGAGGAGGAAGAGAGAGAAAGAGATAACGCAGATATTTTAGGCGCTTAATCTCAAGAATTCTTCAAACACGTAATGACAAGTAACTGTTTGGTCGTGAGGTCATTAGTGAAAACTTGCTTTTATGAACCGGCGTGAAGGGTCAATTGCTTTACGGACTCAGGCTGAACATTACTCACTAATGAAACGCGTCTTGCTACAGCAGTGAAATATATCTTTATCACTCTATTGATAGACGAGCCAACAATGGAATCTCTATGCATGCGATCGGCCCGCTAGAAATATCAGCCAGTCTTCCATAATTGTCTTAAAAGGGCAGCACACATTGGTCAAGCAGTCCTATTATTATAGTTGAAATGCTTTCCATCAGAGATTTTTTCGGTCAGTACTGATTTGGAACTAAGCAAAAGAAAGAAAGAATCTATTGAGAATTAGCAACAGATCGGACGAGTTTATAAGGCAGAAATCGTTGATTTTTGAGCATTTAAAGAAACGACTCAGTTATTTGCAACGCTCCTCTCAAGAAGTTATGGTGTGTGTGTGTGTGTGTGTGTGTGTGTGTGTGTGTGTGTGTGTGTGTGTGTGTGTGTGTGTGTGTGTGTGTGTTTGGGTGGGAAACCGTTGACTTAACATTTTAAAGGCTAATGTTGATGAAATTAGTCGATAAAATACCGTCAGAATACCCGCCAAACAGTCAGCTCCACTAAGACTCTGAGCCGTGTATTTAATGACAAGTAAGACAGAACAATTGACAGTAAGGTAACTGTCAATTGTTCAGGTTCTACCCTTCTGCGATGGATCTATTTAGTTGGAGTGATAAGGATCACCAGCAAAATTAATTGATATGTTTACTCGGTGGTTCATAAGAATAACAGCAGTGCCCACGACTTTCGCATCCCTTCCCAAATTAGAAATACACGGCTTTCAGTTCTGAACATTAACAGACCAATATCAGCAGAAGAAAGGGAATTATAAAGGAATTGAGAATCTGGTAGGGAAAGCCCCAGAGAAAACTCTGCTAAAAAAGTAACCCTCAAATTAGTTGCTAGTGTTAAATTGTATGACATTCAACGGAAGATATTTTCACAAAACGAGGCTAAAGTTCCGTACACTAAGAGGTGTTTGATCCGTATCTTAACTAATGGTTAAGGCAGTGATCAAAACATTGGCCTTGCATGTAGTTCAGAGAAGATTGAATCTATCCATTTAGTTTTTCACAGAGAAAATACTTTCCCTGCTGACAAAAAAATATCCTTGTTTATTACTATATGTTTAAGGTACTTATAATTTTAGCTATGACATTATTGCATACTATAACCAGTCTATACATATCTTGATGGATCAACAGCGCTATCATACTTCTATATGCTATTGATTGTCGTTTACGGTAATCTTTACATTTATCTTTTCTAAAGAATTTATTTGTTTTCCTCTCTTCATCCGCTTTCTTTCAAATATCATACTTGAATCTGTTCTGAGACAACATTTCTTTCAAAAAATACCAAACTGTTTTAAAGACAACGGACAGTTTTGATTATGTAGTCTTAGATAAGCTAAATAAGATGACTCGTACGCATTTGATCTTATAATTACTCGATCAGAACTGCTCTAGTGTTAAACAATAGCAAAGAAATCTTAGGTGCCTCTACTCAATAAAACTTCTATAATTTGGAATATACGGAACACATATCTAGTTAAGGAAGATTTAATTCTATTCCTGATCAAACAGGTTTACTGTTATTTTATTAACTAACGTGATCTTAACTAACTGTTTAAGATTATAGGAAAGTGTATGTTGTGACGTTCATTACTCAGAGCGACAAAGTAATTAAAATGTGTTCAACGTTGTTTATTCGTTGTAGTTATCTGGCCGCATACCAATAGCTCAATCTGGCTAGACTTAGGGGGGGGGTGTATACCAATTTCTTAGAAGTTATAATATGGGCGTAATTTATTCCAAAGCGGTCTATGTCATTCTACTGAATGAGAGCAAAATGAGTGAATATATTCATGGCTTTGAATATGAAAAGCCAGCTAGTGGAACTGAAGACGTCTTCAAGAAAAGCTATAAACATTCTGCATGCGTAGAAGAATGGGTTATTCTGCTTAGATTACTTATTTCCAAAGAATCTTCTAAGCAAAAGAACCGTTGAAAGAATAGAATGAAATATCGAATACAATCCTGACAATTCCACAGCTTTTAAGTCAATATTAACACACACCGAAAGACATCTTAATATTCAAATACGTATTCTTCTATAATATATATATATATATATATATATATATATATATATATATATATATATATATATATATATTTCCTGTTGAAATACTTTTATTCTGTCTAAATACCTTATATAGCTCAAATATATGAAACCAAGAAAAAGTAATTAATATAAGTAATATGATTAAGTTTTCTATTTTTTTCTTTTATTATATATTAAAGTTGTCTAACCTCTTTAGAAATCACGAATGACAGTATGATGAAAAGGCTATATGAAAAGATAAGTCATACATATTTGTAATTAGTTATCATAATGATTTCCTGTTGAGGAGATCGATGGAAGCGTCAAAGTGGAGTTAGTTTCCAATTGAATGCATCGTGTAGCAGCAGGGAAAGTAATATGAAATGTGCTTTTATTTGTATTTTTTTTTATATCAATTACACATTGGAACTATTTGATATTAATGTCAGTTTTTTTTTAATTTTGTTACGTAAAAAGTTATGAGAATTTAATATAAAAAAAAAGCGAAACATTTAATTTCACTTTTCTCCGACTCTAATGCACACACACTTATAAGCACACGTGCACAGATGTGTATACGTCTTTATATGTGTGTGTATATGTGTGTGCATGTGTGAGTGTTTATATTTATATATATATATATCCATATATATATATATATATATATATATATATATATATATATATATATATATATATATATACATGTATATATGTGTGGGTACGTGTGTGTATATGTATATATGTATATATATATATATATATATATATATATATATATATAATTATATATACTTATATATGTATATATGTATGCATTTAAGTATGTATGTATGTATGCACGCATCTGTGTATGTGTGTATATGAATATAAATATAAACATATATGTATAAAATATTGTCTTATACTGAATTACATTACATTATTTTAGATTATATTACATCATATATTCTATAATATTACATAATTTTATATTATATTATATCATATAAGTGCGTAAGTACGGAGAGACAGAAAAAGAGATTTAAAGAAAGTGTGAAAATTTGAAATTATAATAATTCATTAATGCATTAGAATGTTTAAAGGAAAATGGAAGCTGTGATGTTGAAATATCTCCCAAGTCTAATATATCGGAATATAGTCTTTGTCCCATTTTATTATCCATATGCAGTATAGCATGTATATGTATACATGATTCATAGATAAGATGGAGCACAAATTTATAAATATCATTGAAATTACGTTTCAATAGACTTCTTGAGTTAAAAGGAATATATTCAAGTGCAATGATGAGAAATGTATTCATGCAGTGTTGGGTGATTTTTCAATATTATTGAGAACAATGTGTACGTCTCGCGTATACGTCATGCAGCTTTCTTCGGCAATCCAAGGGCTGGGCTATAATAACATATGTCATTGTCAAAATAGCAGGGGTCGGAAATTATCAATGATAGTTCACCAGCCACTAAGCGACAAAGATTGTCCAGAAATATAATTAATTGCAACATGTAATCAAAGACATGTAAGTTGATATACATATACATATGCGTGAGCGTGTGTGTCTGTATGAGTTTATAAACACATGCACACGTACATATAAGTGCGGTTGCCTAGTACTGGCTTCAGTCACTTAAGTACAATCATTATGAAATCATATCAAAACTACAGGAAGTTCGCGCTAAATCTGACGAATTTTTATGTCTTCCTTTTTCATTGACTGTCCACCAACACATCAAACGCAGTTTGATGTGTTGGTGGACAGTCAAGGAGTTGGTGAGCATCAAGATTAAAGTTGTAGTTGAGAAAATATTAGCTGACATAGAAGACTGGAAGCCATCTGAAGATTAGAAAAGAGTTACTTGTATCATGATGATTCTCGCCGGGTATTAAAATGCCGATATCATAACTACTACTCAGTGCTCTGTAAACACTGTAAAGTCTGTAAGACGTAACAAAGGCAACTGCAACGGAGACTACGAAACTGTAACCAGCAGGAAACGACACAGCAGGCATTCTGACTGCGTCCGCACGCCAGGGTCCATCCAACAACAGGGCCCTGTGATCAGTCCATGGCTGGAGGAGGTTACTGCTGTAAGGCCACATATGTGACGGCAATATTCGGCTCCTTGACAGACCTCCAGAAAGTGTCAGAAGCGATTGTCGGAAATGTTTTTACGACTTCACCATACCCAATTTCTGACGGCCTAATTCCTCCAATTTTAATCGCATGGATTACTATGCGTGAGGCGTGGTTGAGGAAGATACAAACCGCTCTGTATTCAACACGAAGACCGAACTGGTTGCCAAGATCAAGGAAGTGTTTGAATATTTCCCCATTGACACACGGCAGAACGCATGCACTAGGTCCAGGAGCCAATTTGAGGGCCGTGGTGGAAGCTGAGGGCCATTTCTTTCAGTAAACTTTTATCTCCCAGTCATAATTTCGTTGATTTTTATTGTTTAAACATATTTTTATTTTTGGATGACATATAATGTTTACTTTCTTTTGTATAAACTGTCAAATTTAGACCGAATACCCTGTAATACCCTAATACATATGTGTCTATATATGCATATGTGTATAACATGAAAAGGCTACTGTTGGTCTTCCATAGCAAGATTTGAGTTATGTAAATCGATAAAACGTGTACAGTGAACTTGCCGTGAGGTGTGGAAAATCCACCATTTCGGACGTTCCGAATGTCCTTCAGAGAACATTTGGAGGGAGAGAAATAAATGAGGGCCTGAAAAGTTTTCCATACTCTAAATAAAATGACGAGCTGCAGTTGATAAAGAACACAGGACAACGTGATAGTCATACGTGAACAAGACGTGGTAGGAGAAACAATGCGAGAAAGAAGAAGGAATGAGAAATGGGATAAGAAGCATATAAAATTGAGAGTGAAGTGAAGGGAAAAGATGAGGTGAGAGTGGAGTTGAAAGATTAGAAAGACCTTAATGAACTAACAGAGGTGTAGAAGTAGAAGGAATGACCTCGGTGTATATATATATATATATATATATATATATATATATATATATATATATATATATATATATATATATATATATATATATATAGGCGCAGTCATGGTTGTGTGATAAGAAGGTTGCTTCCCAACCACATGGTTCCGGGTTTAGTCCCACTGCGTGACACCTTGAGCAACTGTCTTCTACTATAACCTCGGGTTGAGCAAAGTTTTGTGAATAGATTTGGTAGACGGAAACTGAGAAGCCTGTCGTATGTGTGTGTGTGTGTGTGTGTGTGTGTTTATCCTCATCAACCCTTTACAACCGGTGTTGGTGTGCTTACGTCCCCCGTAACTTAGCAGTTCGGCAAAAAAGCCTGATAGAATAAGTACTCTGCATAAGAAAAATAAGTCCTGGGATCGATTTCGACTAAAAAAATTCCTTTAAGGCGGTGCTCCAACATGGCCGCAGTCAAATTACTGGAACAAGTAAAAGAATAAAAGAACATATATAAATATAGTCGTGGGTTTCCCTCGAGATCAAAGACGATGATCTTTGTTTTTTTTACATAGTTATTGACGGATTCTGGGGTAACTGGTGAGTCCAATTCTTGGTTGGAAGTTTTTTCCACAAGTGGAACAGATGGTTCTGGATGGAAGTTCTCTTCTTTATTGTTCTTGTCTATTGTATCAGCGCCTCCTCTTTTCTTGTTCGGCAGGAGAAGAGGTACCTGTCGCGAGAGAGATTCGGAAAAAGATGGAAGCTTGTAGTAAGAAAGCAGGGAATCATTGGTACCAAGAAAGTAGAGCCCCGGAAAAAAAGCAAAGGTTCTACGCTGGTGGTTTGACGCCTTTCTCTCAGGTACCACATTGTGTAAAACAATGTCTATCATTATTTTTATAAATTTTTTTAAATGTTCATTATAATTTCAATTCATTCGTAAAAGCTACTTCACCATTTTTATGTTTGTCTGCTCTTGTTTGTCCCGTCTCTGTAACGCCTTTGTGGCAAAGTTTTATGAAATAAAGTAGCTTGCTTACCAACCACATGCGTGGCACCTTGGGTAAGTGTCTTCTACTATGGCCTCGGATGGACCAAAACCTTGTGAGTGGATTTGGTAGACGGAAACTGAAAGAAGCTCGTCGTATATATATATATATGTGTGCATGTATGTGTATGTGTGTGTTTGCCCCCCCCCCCCCAACATCGCTTGACAACCGATGTTGATGTGTTTACGTCCCCGTAAATTAGCAGTTCGGAAAAAGAGAACGATTGAATAAGTACTAGGCTAACAAAGAATAAGTCCTGGAGTCGATTTGTTCGGCTAAAGATGGTGCTCCAGCATGTCCGCAGTCAAATGAGTGAAACAAGTAAAAGTAAAAAAATAAAACAACCCTAGTCCTTGTTCACAAAGGTGCTGTGTCCTTACTCTGCCGTCTCTACTGCTACTTCAGTAGCATCTACTCCTCAGAGATTGTAGCCTATGTGCCATTTCTTATCAAATTCGAAAAGAGAATTGACTCATCCGTCTCCCCAATGCGGCCTCCTCTCATGCCTCACATTAACCATGAAATCTAATACTTCCTTTCTAGTTGTAACTCATATTTGTCCTGCAACCAACGACATGCTGTAGGCTGAGCGGACACTAACATTATAATTCTCACCAATCACAAGGAAAAGACCTTCCTTCAGTTCAAACAAATAAAAGAATAGGTGTGTGTGTGTGTATATGTGTTGTGTGTGTTTGTCTGCGTGTGTATGAAGGTGTGTGTGTGTACATGTGTATGAATGTGTGTGTTTAGTGCGTTTACTTATACATATAACCAATTGCACACACCCAGACAACTGGAGAGCTAGTCAGATATTAACATGTACAAATACCTACACTTAGCTCAGTGTTTGTCACTGAGGACACCAAATCAGATAAAAACACCCCTTGTTTGATGCTGCTGGTCTTATTCCGAGATTATTGCGTGTTTCTAACACACAAAGTCTCTTAAGTGAAGTTTCTTTAAGAAAACTATTACAGCTAGCACCATTCTACGTTTGTATGTACATCTCAAATGTTATACACATTGTTGTTATATATATATACATATATACATATGTATGTGTGTGTATAGACAGAAACAAAAGCAGGCATACAAACAGATTTACGCAGACGGGTAGTTATTTCATATATGTGCATGTGTATGAATAGATGCATATGCACGCCTACGCACAAACACTCAGATATATATATATATATATATATATATCATACATGTACATATATATTTGTGTATGTGTGTGAGTGATATAATTTTATATGTAATATAATATATTATATATACAATGTATATAGCGTTTCTTTTTAACGAAGCTTAATGGCGTTATAATTTTAGGGGATGGAAAACGCGATACTGTTTATGCTTCTAGGCTTTAATAAATTCAATTGCTATGTTAGCCAATTATAATAATAGCGTTAAATCATGAATCAAAATTGCATACAGTTCTCAACTCTACAGTTAACTAAAATGACAACTGCAGCAAGTTCACTGATTCTGTAAATCTGTTTAGATTCTCGATCGGAATCAATTCTCTTCATGTTTACTACCAATACCTTTAGGAAAAGGCCTAGACATCAGTAAATCTATTTCCTCTCCTTAAAAATAGATATAGGTATACGCGTCTTGTCACATGAAATCAATACTCTTCTTATAACTGTTTCGCTAATATCATTCTTGATCAAATTAAACCGTCACTTAGACGTCGATTTTATATAGTTCCTTTCCTTCCATTTTCAATACTAAGTTCTCTTTATACAGTATTTCAATTGACATCATATAATAGTGGTAGTAGTAGTGAAGATGGTAGTAGGGTTGTCAATAAGGAAAGGATGAAATTCCGGATGAAGCTCCTTACACTCTGATTTCAATAACATCAATTGTCATAGAAGCTTGATACTTTTAAACAATAAAAGGCTTGATAAAGTTGCACTACTACTACTACTACTGCTACTACTACTGCTGCTTCTGATGATGATGATGATGATGATGCTCTTAATAATATATTAACTGTGAACAGTTAAACTGACAGAGTCGTTAAAGTATTGAACAGTTGTAGTTACCGTTCTGGCTCTCTACGCTCAAAGTTCTAATTCCACCAAAGTCAACTTTGTCCTCAAGGTCGATAGATAAAATACCAATCCTTTACAGGAGTCAGTTCCGCTCTTTTGCTTATTTCACTTTCTGTTTATCTCTCTTCTTGAAGAAATAGGCTGTGGTTAGACGAGGAGGTGACTGGGCTCCGCCAAACCTAAAAAGTAACCTAAGAAACGTTATATGGCACAATGGTCTCTCAATTACTCCATCAAGTTATCGAGAGCCCAGGGCAAAGCAAAGCATGTGAACTGAACCGTGACAAGATTTTCCTGCACCAAGTTGTTAATCCCTTCAAACTAAGATATCGATATTGTTTCAATTCTCGCAATAAACTTTTTCGACGTATCTTTTAGAATATGTATGAATTTTATACACCAGTTATTCTTTAAGAGATGGTTGTTTCGATCAAATTGTTCAAAGTTATAAAATATAATACGTAGTTGCACAGTAGTAAATTTACCTTGTTTGAGAAGTAGTGTTGAAAAGCAGTAGAAATAATACTCTTCGGTTTTAAATGGTTGAATTCTAAAGAAGAAAAGGTAAATATCCGGACATACAGATATTGCGATATAATTTCAGTTCCTAATTGAAGTAATTTTAGTCCACTTAAACCAATATAATATATTTTGTGAAAGGTATTAACAACGTGGTATATATTTTCTTGTTCCACTAAACTGTAACGGTTTTGTGTATGATAAAAATCAAATACTGTATTCACATTATATAGAATTTCCGATTCTTAACAACCATACTATCAATTTTCATTAAGTAAAAGTATTTATTGATTTTTGTTCCTCCATAGTGTCAATACGTCAACTCAAAACTGTTCAAATAATCTTCTCGAACGTTGATTGCTTAAGAATAGGTTAAACCGCCCTTAAATGTATTTGAAATCATATCTCCTGTTAACCATTCGATAACAACTTCTGATCTAACTGGATGTTTCATATTGCCACAATCCAACATCATTTCTTTTTATTTCTATCTTCTAATTTTTTCTCTTACTTCTCCTTCGTGCTAACAAGCTATTGTTACCTTTCTAGACCAAACACACCCAGCCTCTAAGATAGCAACACTTAAGTATAACAGCATAAATATTCAGGTTGGACCTTTAAATAGAATGGTTGAAGGCAAAATAATATCTTTACTGGTCTTCCGTCCATAACTATCTTCTCTTTTTTTTCTTTCTTAAAATATATGGTATTTAAGAATACATTAGGTATTGTGTTTTTCTTTTTTATATGAAGGGCATGGTTTAAAGATTATTTCGCTGTCATCACGTCCAGTGACGGTTAAATCATACAGTATACCGCAGTGTATTCTGAGTGTCATAAAAGATATCTAGATGTACTTTAGATTCTAAAAATATAATTTACTGGTCTAGCAAATCTTTATTTATTCTAGGCTGTCTAAAAAACGTATAAGTGCAGAAATATGGTCACTATAATAAAGTAAACAACAGCTCGCAATATTTTGTTCAAACTGTTTAACTTTAAAACATTGCAACAATAAGCTTTTATATATAATCTTCAGTGCGCCATAAAGTCAAAACAATTGAAAAAGACTGGCGTTGAGACCCCATCGTTGACAGGATGGATTCATCGAAGAAATTCGAAGACAGAATGGAAAAAGATTCCGTTTAAATATCTCGGATCACTTGATCGTCTTATGGAACATGCTTCAGCTTATATGAGAGGTACCAGACCAGCCGAATGAACTCTAACGAACGCTGGAAGAGATGCTCTTGAGGAGACATGCCTGGAGATGAACGTACAAATGAGATTAAATAGAGAATGAAAAGTACTGACAAAGACAACACTCGATTGGAGTGATAAACTGTATCGAAAGCAGCAACAAAAATTAACAGCTGCATAGATGGTGTTGAGTTATGTGCATTGACACATAAATCATTTCTATAATGGTAAAGGAGACACATAGTTCATAAATAGTTTAATAAGCGGGTGTTTATAGAGTGTAGGTTAGTGGAAAACTTGCTGATCTTTGAATAGCCTATGAACAATTTTTCTCCTTACGAAACTGCAACGACATAAAACTCATTAACATTCTTCTTTACTCTAATACAAATCTTTCATGATCTGGACATTGTTATTGCTCTTTGAAACATCAAAGAGAAGATGCGTATTTGTTTCAGTGATATAGGCAACGGAAACGCAGTTAGACGAGTGAAACTGGAGTAAATTGTAAATCTTTAGAAGATGATTTCTTCACAACAGTACCCTTTTATATACGCATGGCATTTTTTTTTTCGTTTAGAATATGAAGAAAGTTTAAAGAGCTGGGCGTAGAGCCAATTAAATAATCACCTGTATATCATAGACTCTTATTCCATCAACATCAAGAAGATGAAACACAAAACTTACCCGAGCAGGATTTGAAACAAGAATGTAGAAGATTGAAATTGATATATTTTATGCTGTTTTTGATAGTTTACCACCATTTTCTTTGTGTTGTGTATTAGAACATACATAAGAAATTCAGTATATTTTAGCCAAGAAATGTTTTCAATGATTGCTGTTTACCACAAAAAAAATTAATATTGTGCAATGTTTATCGTAACAAAATTATAGTCGAAATTACACTTTATTCTCTATAACTACTCATATTCCAGTTACCTTAATAAATTTATATGTGTTAATGCAATATTGCTTGAGGTTTTTGACATAATGTTATTTACATATCTTACATAAACCTATTTGGACAAATAGAAAAGCTACCTGTACATATTTGAAAACTAATTACATTTTCTTCTATACTTAATTTTTCTTGTTACTGTACACTGTTATATAGTTTCCTTCATATTTATTTACTTATTCAGTTCTCGTTTGAGAGAAAACTACAGCCCCCACTCCCACTCCGATGTAGTCGATCCGATGATCACCAGATAATCACCGATAATTAGTTTATACAACGCCGTCGTCGATGTCGATATCATCTTCGTTATCACTGCTACTGTTTTGCTGTTGTTTTTGTTGTTGTTGTCATTGTTGCTGTTGTCTGGCTTTAAAACAGACCTAAAATAAAGCAGACCTATGAAGCTTAATGTTAAATAGTGTATCTAGAACTACAGTATACACTGTTATTTCTTTTTGAAAATGGATGAAGCAAGTTTGGGTAGGATACCACTGCTTCTTCTAACATATCAAGTAAGCATTATATTCTCCAACGAAGGTTCTATTTTCTCTTCGTACTTAAAATCTTTGTTGATAGAAAGGCGAAAGTTAAGGGACACAAAGATTCTCCACAAGAATTTTCTTTATGCTTTAATTTAAAATATGACTTTACTTGATTGAAGCCAAGTTTTCCTTCTTTTCAATTTTAATAAATGGCTCTTGTTCTGTATTTTATTCTCTACAACCTACATTTATTTAACTCTTCGTAATTTGAGGAATTTTGTTGATATCTCTGCACAAATCCTCATTTCTCGGATACAGTCATGATAATTATATTCAAGCTATTTTCAAATCTCAGTTGACTGAAACGATACGCTAGTTCGAGTGATTGTGGTACTGTTGTATAGCATCAATGTCGGATACTATTAGATGCATTTAGTTTCCATGCATAATTTTCATATTGTATACAGGTTTCCCGTAATGACTAAGTAATCTATGTATATGATGATATGTCTACATTCACCAAATGTCCTTATTGATTCTCTTTTCACTCTCCCTTTCTTCTCTCTCTCACCTTCTCAAGCTCTCTCTCTCCCTCTCTCTTTCTCTTTCATATATTCGCAAGCGAACAGACGACGACACGCACAAAGAACAACTATGTGCATATTTTGATAGTTAAGTCGTTGATAGATGTAGGCTTCAAACTTTCTCCAACAGACTTAGATTTCTTGACATGATTTTGAAATATATTGAATAATTTAACGGTTGCTATAACGAAAAACGATGGCAACATTGTTCTACAACAAAAGCAATAACACAGTAACTCACAAAATCACCAATAGAAGCAACGACAATCATAACAAACTATGACGAAATACGAAAAAAATCAATATAAACGCGTTGGGAAATGTTCTCTTGAGGTGGCTATCTTATCATTTGAGAATCAAACATTAATACGTATTACCGACCAATTTATTTTCTCATTATTATAGCATTTTCTCTAGAGTAATTGAAAAAAGATCGATTATATACTACATAGACAATAATGGAATGTATAAACTGTATAATGTATAAGAAAAATGAATAATAGGATAGAAGAAATATAAATGAGAATGTCCGCAGAAAATAAATTCATATGTCCGCTAATCATTCAATATGATTCTTGTGTCATTAACTGGCATGACATTCAATGAAAACCTATTTCAAACATAATGGCGTCTTAGAGTTAGTCTTTTCATAACTTGACAGACTAAGTGAAAAAATAATGACCTTTTTTATTTAAAAGAAGAAAGTGTGGATTTAGTATATTTGGCATCGAAAAGGAAAATAATTTATTTTTGACTATTTGATGCTTGATTCCCAGTATCGAGTCATTTCCTTTACATTTGATCTAAGATTTTGTCTATATATTTCCAATTGTCTTGGAGTGTACTACACTACTTACAAGTTTGCATTTTTCTCGATCTTACGTGAATATTGTCTTGGTTAGAAGTTTGCTTTCCAACCACATGGTTCCGGGTTCAGTCCCACTGCATGGCACATTGGACTGGTATCTTCTACTATATTCTCGGGCCGATCAAAAGCTTGTGAGTAGATTTGGTAGACGGAAATAGAAAGACACCTGTCGTGTGTGTGTGTGTGTTTGTGTGTGTATTCATGTACGTCTCCCATCACCGCTTGACAACCGGTGTCGGTGTAATTATAACTTAACGGTTCGGAAAAATACCGATAGAATTTTTTTAAATAATAAGTTCTAGGGGTCGATTGTTCGACTACAGTTCTTCAAGGTGGTACCCCAGCATGGTCGCAGTCTAATGAATGAAACGAATAAACAATAAAGATAAAAGAAAAAGATGTACGCAAATGTGAACGTACGTATATAAGTTTGTTTAAATTTACGTAAATATATGCTAGTATATTTCCGCGTATTTGAATTTACGTAGTTGCAATGATTATGTTATTTGTTGTGCGTGAATAATGCATCTGAAGACAACCAAAGAATAAGCCATCTGCAACAATATATAAATTTTATAATGTAAAAGGAAATTGGTGAACTTAAAACTTGGAGTAATTTTTTTTAATTTATAACTAATACGATAGCGGTCTCTCGCAGTCCGAGAAAAACGGTTCTGCAATTTCTTGCTGAACATCTTGCAGAAATGATATGTTTATTGTGATCAAATCTTTGTACATTGTACATTAGCTCACTCTATCCATCAAAATGACGCTGCCTGAACAGGTACACGGTGTACGATGTCAAGGTGAGATGAAGTGTTTTGCTCAAGAACACAATACTCCACGCGGCCCAGAAATTCAAGCTACGATATCGCGATCGTGAGTGCAACACTTTTGCCTTCATCCAACGACTAATATAATCCCAGCGTAAATATCGCCTGTATGAACGTGTGTGTGTGTGTGTGTGTGTGTGTGTGTGTGTGTGTGTGTGTGTGTGTGTGTGTGTGTTCATATCCCTTACATTAGCAGTTTAACAAAGACATTTTCATTGAATGCGCACCAGTCGAATTAGATTGTAAGATCTATATGATGGACTAAATCCTTGAAGACAATGCGTCAGCATACATACATACATTCGTATACATACATATGTGTGTGTGTGTGTGTGTGTGTGTGTGTGTGTGTGTGTGTGTGTGTGTGTGTGTGTGTGTGTGTGTGTGTGTGTGTGTATACGGGGTGATTGGGTGATTGAGAAGTAACTCCCTATCTTAAAATGCTTATAAATTATATATAATTTTTTCTCATTTTTTTTTTTGATTTTTGAATTTTAAATAGAACTTCATGCTAAAATGTTGCCTCTCGTATCCTTATTTTTTGTAAAAATTACAATTAGTAAATAATTTATAAGTATCTTAAAATATGGAGTTACTTTTTAATCACCCTGTATCTATATATATGTATGTATATATATATATATACATATATATATATATATATCAAATTCACACACAAGGCTTTGATCAGCCCGAGGCTATAGTAGAAAACATTTGACCAAGTTGCCACGCAGTTGGATTGAACCCGGAATCGTGTGGTTGGGAAGCAAGCTACTTACCACATCGCCACACCTGCACTTATGTATGCAAATACATGTACATCCATGCTAAATACATGCAAATATGTATGTGTGCGTGTGTAAGTATTTAGGATGGATGTATATATGAATATATGTGCATGTGTATATATGTATGTGGGGGGTTACTTTTTTAGACATGGTATATTGTTATACTGATAACATAATTATGTTCCACAGATTTTGCGTAATTTTGCTCGTATACTCGAATCCGACTTTTTTTTATTTGTTGGAGACAATAAACTTCCCAAATTTATTTTTAACAACGTTTTCAAGCTATCGCAGCCTCATCTTCAGATACGGAATTCTGACGACCACCCTTCTTTTCCTTTCCACAAAGTCTGGGTACACGGGGCTTAGCACATGCTTTTAAAGCAAAACAATTTTATTTAATTATAATGTTAATAAATAAATCTGTAATCTTTATTGAGTAAGCTTTCTCTTTCAACATACTCAAGAAAAAGAAGTCTTACATTTAATTGTTTATGTTTTGATTTTATTTACTCCATGTACCCAGACTTTGTGGACACCCTGTATAATGGGTGGGTCTACTTAACGCATAATTAAAAATTAGAACCTTGCCTAAGCAGATTTACCGCCGAATGTAGCTGTTAGAGCGATAGAGTTCCACATTGCCAGATTCGTATTCTGTCCATTAAAGTTTTATGATGTAGAATTCTAATGTTCTAGCGGGTCAAATTCTGATAGTACAATCTACATAAGCAAAAGTCTTGCTGTAAACTCGGTATAAACAAATGACACACTCTATAAAACGGAGTAGTACAGAAACCAACACCACTCAGTATCCTAAAGAAGGGGTTGAGATAACCTGGAAAGGTCGATAAACGAGAATTATGGGACTTTGCTGTTCTAAACAAGCTACAATGTTTTGGTGCACAGATACGAAGAAAAACAAAATAAAAACGATTAAATTAAATGCTTTTAATGTGTCTATAAGTGTGAGCGTGAGTGGGTTTCTCTCTCTCACTTACACTCTGTCTTCCTCTCTCTCCCTCCCTCACTCACTGTCTGTCTTCCTCTCCCTCTCTCTGTCTTCCTCTCTCTCACACTCACTCTCTGTCTTCCTCTTTCTCCCTCACTCACTCTCTGTGTATGTGAGTGAGTCTCTCTCTCTCTCTCTCTCTCTCTCTATATATATATATATATATATATATATATATATATATATATATATATATATATATATATATATATATATATATCTGCGTATGTGTGTGCATAATTACTCCAATCTTTTCATCATTTCATATATTATATGATGGGCAAAATTCGTTGCATCTCCGTTCACTGTTCTGTTGCCGATGCTTTGTCATATTTGTAGCCCTGGATGTAAATTTGCCAGCTGACAACACAACAGTCTCTCTGAAAATCTGTAGACATCTCTTAAGATTCCAGCGATGAATGATGAACAAATCCCGCGTTGATCAAGTAAACAGCAGCAAAATAATATTGAGTTGCATATTCCCTTGAAACACAAAATGACAACAAAATATTAATACTCATAATAACATTAAATCAATACTTTGATATGCATGGGCATTAATATGTGACGGCGTACGACAGAAACAACAAAGTGCCTTCATGTGACTAAATGTTACTAAGTGCGATTGCGTTGACGTACATATGTACATAGATAGATAGATTGATTGATATTCCATAATTCGAGCTGAGTGCTTCATTGAAAATACTCTATCTTTGTATCCTACCAAGACCTTACATTACATACATACATATATATATATATATATATATATATATATATATATATATATATATACACGCACACACACACACACACACACACATATATATATATATATACATATATGCACGCACACACACACACATATATACATATAAGTAATTAGGATAAGGTCATTATTTAATGATCTATCAGTGGCCACCATACTAAAATTACCATAATGGTTAATTTATATTAAAATTATAATAAGGGTGTTGAATGATTACAGCACCAGTCTGCTAGAAATAGACCCACAAATGGTCTATGAACCACTTAGATTATTACTTCACTACACAAGGTTGCAAGCGAGGAAATTAGACAGTGAAAATTTATAACATAATTTGGATAATGCCACATCTATAGATTTCACAGTTTGAGTTATTAAAAACCCTTTCCGATTTTCAGTGGCAACATACTGAACGTAAATAAATTAAAAATACATTATGCATACCGCCATAAGCGCAAATAATTTATATGCATTTCGCACGTATTCATGAATTGAAATCCAAGCGCATATTTCAACCATGTGCTTATTTACTCAGAAAAGTTCAGCAGAAAATATGTTACAACTTTGTGTAGTGCTTCATAGACCATTTGGGGTTTATTCCTAGCAGACTGGTGTTGTAATCATTTAACACCCTTATTATAATTTTAATATTAATTAACCATTATGGTTATTTTTGTATGCAGACCACTGATAAATCACTAAATAATAACTTTATTCCAATTGTGTTTTGATATATATATTATTTCACTCCTATAACATATTTGCTGCAGAACTATTCTGAGTAAATAAGTACATGGTTGAAATATGCGCTTGGATTTTAATTCGTGAATACGTGCGAAATGTATCTACATTATTTCCGCTCATGGCGGTATGCATAATGTATTTTTCAAGTACGTTCGCTATGTTGCCACTGATGATCGGAAAGCGTTTTTAGTAACTCAAACTGTGAAATCTATAGTTATGGTACTATCCAAATTATTTCATAAATCCTCGCTGTCTATCTTCCTCGCTTACAACCTTGTGTAGTGGAGTAATAATCTAAGTGGTTCATAGACCATTTGGGGTCTATTTCTAACGGACTGGTGTTGTAATTATTAAAGCCCTTATTATAATTTATATAGATAGATAGATAGATAGATTCAGGTGAATATGGTGCTTAAGTTTAGGCACCAGAATTTAGTATGGTATTATCCATACAGTTTCAAAATAAGGTGATTAAAATCAAAATAAGCAACAAGGATATCCAAAAGTAATGCAGTGCGAAGGTTTCATGCGACTCCATTTAATTAAGCAATGTAAATATTACATCAAATATAAAATGTAGAGCATTCTTCAGCTGCACAAAGATATATAAATTTAATGAAATTACATTTGAACAGAAGGTCATATTTTTATAATTAAATCTAAACTCTCCAAGTAGAAAGGAAGAATACAAAAAAGCATTTTGACTTAGCCAGACCATACAGGCTAGTAAATAATAATAATTCTAAGCAGATTTCAACTGTCAATGATTTTATTTTATTTATTTTTTTTTTTTGGTTCTGATTTATGGACTATCTTATCAGACCTAGAGATTCAAAGCTTAAGAGGACAATGTCATTTTCTTTTTAGTGTAAAGGGTAAACACTATAGACAGTAAACATGGGTGATATAGTTATAAACTTTCTTAGGGTTTGGTGACAAACTATAAAGGGGGGGGGGGCGGTTCTCTACTAGTAGACCAGTTTATAATGAAACAGGGGAAGTATGATAATATAGCATTTAAATATAAAAATATGACCTTCTGTTCGAATGTAATTTCATTAAATTTCTACATCTTTGTGCAGCTGAAGATTGCTCTACATTTTATATTTGATGTAATTTTTACATTGCTCGATTAAATGGAGTCACATGAAACGATCGTATTGCATTACCTTTGGATATCCTTGTTGCTTATTTTGAGATATATAATTAAGGTAGCTAGCAGCAATTTAAAACCAGCAAGTAAACAATTCACCGACACTAAGAGTCACAAGGATGCAATGAATACTAGTATTGCTAGAAATAGGAGTCGTGGACTCCTAAGCCACAAAAAGTACATGGTCACTTTGTATTGACAGCGGAGAAAACCCTCCGCACCATGTGTATTTTTTCCTTTTTTTTTATAGTTTCAGCTTAGAGCTGCGGCCATGCTGATGCACCACCGTGGAAAGTGTGCGATGCTTACAGCACCTAGGTTTCCCAAGCGGTCACCCATCTAAGTACTCACTAGGCTCGACGTTTCTTGACTTCGGTGATCGGACGAGAACCGGTGCTCTCAGCGTGATATGGCCGTGTATATATATATATATATATATATATATATATATATATATATATATATATATATATATATATATATATATATATATATATATATATATATATATATATATATATATATATATATATATATATATATATATATATATATATATATATATATATATATATATATATATATATATATATATATATATATGACTGCTATTTCTGAATTCTCAGTATGTTGGAGAAGCAGGTTACTGTCAATCCCTATATATTTATGATTATAAATGTTTTTTACCGAAGAAGGTTTTTTTCATACTGAGCTACCCGGCAGAATTGTTAATTATTAATTTTATTACTAATTGATGATTCCCTGCCCTGCATATCTATATTTTAGTAATAACTCTAAGGTGGATGGTTAAACCGCAGGAATTCGTACGAGTCTCTTTCCTAAGCGGGACTATTTCTGATACACACTGAATTGAAATTCATTAGGGCGAGGGATTTTGAACTTACTGGCCGATAAATTTCTTAACGTCTTCCTCACGTGGTATTGATGTTCACATGGTCAAAATTAACGTGAGTTATTTAGACATTAACAAATTTATTAGAATATTTAGCTGAAGATCAGAATAGAGTATTATGTACTCTTAACTGTGAAACAATTGTACTAAATTAACTAAAGGCAAGTGTTTTTTTACTCTTCTCTACTGTTTTTTGTTCTGTGTGTATCAAAAATATCGCTATCAATCTGGAGTAATAATTTGTAGTTTTGAAATCAGTAGTTCTTTGACTGCTATTTCTGAATTCTCAGTATGTTGGAGAAGCAGGTTACTGTCAATCCCTATATATTTATGATTATAAATGTTTTTTACCGAAGAAGGTTTTTTTCATACTGAGCTACCCGGCAGAATTGTTAATTATTAATTTTATTACTAATTGATGATTCCCTGCCCTGCATATCTATATATATATATATATATATATATATATATATATATATATATACACACACACATACAACATACATACATTTTACTGTTATAATCAACAAGGCAGAAACGGGCATCTATTATTCACACCACTGCTGCTGGAGGAAAATTATAATGATATTTTGGGATCATTTAATATGTAGACTTCAGTTCAGCGCAATATATACAATAGGAAATAAATATTGTACATAAGATAGATTTCCACTTATGTGTGATTTACGCAGACATAAAATGCACGCACTAAATGAATTGAAAATAGCACTATTTCGGTTGACCTCGCTATTTCAAATTGCGTGTATGTGAGTGTGCGTGCGCGTCACATATATATATGTGTATTTATGTATGTATGTATGTATGTATGTATGTATGGGATATTCCGTCATCAGAAACAAATAAAGAAAAATAGGGAAAAAAATTCTCTGTTGACGGAATATCCCATGCTCGGGGATATCCCAGAAACAGCTGTACGCCTTTGGATTTTTTCCAATAATAATATTGCATACGACTTGAGATGTTTGCCTTGCCTTAATGTTTGTTGTTCCCTTTAACAATTATATATCCGCTGCATCGGAAATCTGCAATGCATCCATAACTACCGTCTCGGGTATAACTTTAGAGCTCAATTAATCCGTTACAGCACTTACCTAGCGTACCTATTCGTTTAGATCACCTGTGAGCTAAACACCCATACTTTGTGTTTGTATATAATATATATATATATATATATGTATGTATGTATGTATGTATGTATGTATGTCGGGGCTTGAAGGTGGAGGTTGTGAACAAAGCTTACACAGGCATTGACTGAGTTGCTTACAGCACTATCGCTCCGCTTATTGCGATTAATTGGTTCACGTTCTAGATTCAGATACAGAGCATTTTTATTTCTTCCATATTACATACACGCACGCGCACACAAAAACACACACACACACACACACACACACACATATGCATGCATGCTTGCGTATACGTATATGAGTGTGATATATTCGTTTATAATATGATTATACGCTCGCACAAGCACACATACATACACGTAAATATGTAATATATTTATTCTTGTAGATTTATTATTATTATTACTATTATTATTATTATTATTATTATTATAAACAACAACAAAGAATAAATGAAATCAGATAAAATATATTAATAAAATCATTATTTATCAGGAATTATTATTATTATTATTATTATTATGTTCATTATTTACATTTTTATGATCATTATTTACATTC
>NC_142928.1:75363184-75403184 GCF_046866305.1 Octopus bimaculoides | reverse complement strand
CACATTAAAATCTGTTTATTTGTAGAGATTTTATTCGTTACCAATAGAAAAATGTTAAAAATGCATCACACATTTATCTATTGAATTTGCACACGAAATACACATGATATTTCTAGTTATTTAGATACAAAATGCGTGAAATTTTCATGTATTCAATATCATATGTGTAAAACACACAAAAGCAAGGCATATGTCTGGCCATCATATATCGCATCATGAGGTATTGAAATACTCCTGCTCTCGATAATAAAGCTACATTAACAGTAGCTCCCTCCCTTGCTTTTGTGTGATTTACATACATGGTACTGAATACATGAACATACCATGTAATTTTGTATGCTAATAGAGGAATACTTCATATGTTCTGCGTATGACAACTGAAGAGATTAATATGTGGCGTATTTTCTGAGCGCTTTTGGTAAGTGAACAAATCTGAAGCTCTAAAAATATTTCGACATATATTCTAATATGTTTATTCTATATAAATTATTTTACATAGCTTCCCTTAGTCAAGCGTTGCAAGAATCAAAATGGTAATTATTCAAGAAGGTTCCCTTTATAGTAATAATAATAATAATAATAATAATAATAATAATAATAATAATAATAATAACAATAATAATAATAATAATAATAATAATACGCAGGAGTAATCGCATGGACAGTACACAAACTAAACAGCCTAGACCGAAAGACTAGGAAGTTGCTAACAAGATATGGGTCACTCCACCCAACAAGGGACACAGACAGACTGTATGGATCAAGAAAAAGAGGGGACGAGGACTTATTGGATGTCAACACAGCATTAGAGCAGACAGACAGACAGACGGATGGATGGATGGATAGAATGTATATAGAATATACATATTCGTATGCATATCTCTGAAGGTATAAATAATTATATAGGTAGATATATATATATCGGTATATAGTTATTTATATCTTCAGAGGTATACACACAAATATGTATATTTTATATACATTATATATATATATGCATAATGCTATGTTGAGGGAGGGGCCAGTCGATTACATTGACCCCAATACTCAACTGAAATGACGAAAGACAAGGTCGATCTCGGCAGAATTTAAACTCAAAACGTATAGACAGACAAAATGCTGCTTAGCATTTTGTCTGGTGTGCTAACAATTCTGCCAGCTCGCCGCCTTTTGATCGGCAGCCATTACGCAAACACATACATACATACATACATACATACATACATACATACATACATACATACATACATATATATAGAGAGAGAGGGGGAGAGAGAGAAGAGTGTTTGTTTAATATTTTGTATGGTATAATTTCTTAGATTTTTTAAATAAGTAAGGTATCAAACATTCCTTATCCAAAGTATTTTTTTCGTTATTTCTTGTTGATAAATTTATTTTTCATTATGTCTGTCTTTCAGCACGATTTTTGTCGATTCAAAAGAGTTGGCGATGACATATTTCCTCTTCTGTAATCATAGACTAATGAAATGATAGATTTCGTGAAACTGCTGGCTTTACCAAATATAGAGACCAACAGCAAAAATAGATTGATCAGTTTTTAGCATAGAGTATCTTTTATGCAGTTGGCTACATTATAGAAAGACGGAAAAGAATGACGTTGACGAAGAACCTCACCGCCTCTCCGACTTATTATCTCTCCCTCTCAGTCATTCTTTTCATTTACCTCAGTTCCAAAAATGCTTCCCGCTCAATTCCTCTCTCTTCTTCACTTTCACTCTCTGTCTATCTCTCTCTTTCTTTCTCTTCACATATATACATATATACATTACATATATACATATTTACATTACATGTAAATCTGTAAATATATATATATGCACACACACGTAAACGCCTACATACATACATACATACATACATACATACATACATGCATACATATATGTGTGTATATGTTTATATTTATATATTAGTCTATTGCCCTATCCTTCACCAGCATTCTGGCTTGCTTTACCTCAGTCCCTGCACTCAATGCCTCTCACGAATTATGTTTCTCTGAATAACAACTAAAGTTCTATGTAGTCGCATTTCTTTATGTTTAAAGTTATTATATTCAGTTAACTACAATATTGAAAAAGCACAGATACAAATTTATTTTTTGTTTCTTTTCTATTCATGTAAGGCACAAACATCGATATGTATGTATGTATATGTATGTATGTATATGTATGTATATGTGTGTGTGTGAGTGTGTATGTGTGTGTATGTACAGACACAAAAACACATGTGTACGATTGTGCGCATAATTATAGATTAACACAAACATACATATATGTCTGTGTTAAACTACGTGTATAAGTATATGTGTATGTATGTTTATGTATATATGTGTGTGTATATATGCATATTTGTATATATATGTGTGTATATATATATATGTGTGTGTGTATATGTATATATATATATGTATATGTGTGTATATATATATTTACATATGTAAAAATATATATATATATATATATATATATATATATATATATTTACGTATGCATGTATGTATATATATATATATATATATATATATATATATATATATATATATTTACGTATGCATGTATGTATATATATATATATATATATTTACGTATGCATGTATGTATATATATTTATATATATTTACGTATGCATGTATATATATATATATATATATATATATATATATATATATATATATATATATATTTACATATGTATGTATATACATATATTCATCTGTTTATCTGTTTTTATGTATATATGTACATAATTATAAATATGTGTGCACGTGTTCGTTTAAATACATACATAAACAAACGCAAGTACATATGTTTATGCCTACATGTATATATGTACGTGTGTCAGTGTATTTTAATGGTAAGTTCATGCAAAACTTTTTCGTGTATCAACTGCATATTTTCCCATCAGAAATAATAGTTCAAATCCACCTTCTTTGTAATAAGAAAAAAAATATATTAGGAACAACAATAACAACAACAATAATAATAAATCAATATTATAAAAGAAGGTAATCTAAAAACTGCCGTAGCTAAGATATTTATTATTAAAGAATTGTTTTTAGAACCCATTTTCATTATTAGATCTAAAATACAGTGATGAATTTTTTTTAAATAACGTTTTGAACATTCAATTTTCTATTTTTCTCTTTTTATTCAAGATTTTTGCTTACTTTTTTTTATATTATCTACTTATTCAATCTACACTGCAATTATTGCAAAAACATGTTGTTGTTGTGGTTGCTGTTGCTGTTGTTAAGAAATAAAAATAGAAGTACAATAGCAAAATATTATGCTTACGTACGAACATTTGTCTGTCTTTCTTTCTCTCTTCTCTGTTTTTGTGTGTACATATACACACACACACACACACACACACACACACACATATGTATGTATGTATGTATATATATATATATATATATATATATATATATATATATATATATATATATAGAGAGAGAGAGAGAGAGAGAGAGAGAGAGGGGGGCGAGAGAGAGAGAGACATACACACACACACACACACATATATATATATATATATATATATATATATATATATGGGATAGGTATGCATTAACCACGAGATGATTTCTAAATATTCCATAATTTCTTTTTGCGGTATATTAGTTGTCCATTCTTGCCGGTTATTTTATTGGTATAGACATCATATCATCTCTACTAGCTTAGCACCTGCTACTTGCTTAGTTGTTGTGTTTTCTCAATGTTTTGATATGGCACTTAAATAAACTATAATTTCAGTGTCAAGACTCACGTGCGTCTACCTAAAACAAGGCTCCCCAACAGTGGCGAAAATAAAATTTCGGGCAGAAATCGGGAAAGATCTAACTCATCGATTAAATTCTATTTATTTTGGAATTGTCCATCAAGGTTTTAAATTGCTATTCTGAGTATGTGCATTGTTATCAATGACGTTAAAGAGCATTGCTCAATGTGAGTTGCAGAGGGACAGAGTAGTCTTTCAAAGCTTTCTATACCGCTTAGTTTAATGACGCTTACACATTCAGTATTCTGTGCTCCCTAAAGGACCCTAGTGGGGCTTATATTTCTATGTTATTATTTATTGGCATTGTGATTTTTCTTCAGTTTTTTTTTTTCTTTATTGAGTCCGAAAACAATGACTTCGTTGTCACTTTTCTAGTCACTTCATTTAATTATTCAAGTGGTGCTTGTACTTCTTTAAAAGGCACCTATTGGTAACATTCCAATATGACAAAAATTAGTCATATAACTATTGCTAGCACATGCATTAATGTAACTTTCTTTGAAAATGTTGCAATGCTTGGGATTAATGTTGACTTATTTTAAAATGAGGCTATATTAATTTAAATTTAAGCTTGTGCTGCTAAAATTGTAATGTAATTATTATATTTAGTCTGCTTTAGTACTTTTTAGCCACCAAACTAGTGCCATTATATTTTTTAATATAAAAATATTCTGACGGTTTCTATAATTATGAGGAAATAGCATCGTGCATAGCTCATAGCATCATAACAAAATTAAAGCTCAGTGATTAAGATTGTCACCCTTAGTTGAATAGACTTATTTAGAAATTGAATAAGAAAGATAAAAACTGTGTATCTGAGATGGCAACTTTTGTGTACCTACTTCATAACTTTTCTGATAACACATTTAAGTATTTCCCCAAAATTTCGCTTATTTCTAATATTCTTTATGACAATTTTTATTGTAATAGCATATCATACAAAAGTCAATAAATGATATTAAGTTTAGCAACGAAAATGTGTCACCAATATTATGTAGATACCTGCCTCATGTATTTATTGAAAGCTGCTCGATCAAAAATATCTATATGCATTTTTTTATCATAGTAGTCTTTGAATGAATCTTTAAAATCATCCCGATAAAGCTTAATAAAAATACTAAAAATCAATATTAATCAACAATCCCACACATTTGGTATAAAAAGATATCAAATTAGATTAATCCAATGTGGTATGTGATAGTAAAGATCGTTACAAAAATGACAATCGACTTACAATAACTGAGAAGGTCATAAAGACTATATGAGATACTGCTTTTTCAAATGAAATGTGTGAATAAAATCCAGGTATCTTAAAATATTTACTATTAAGCAAACGATTCAATACGAGATAAAGTTGATGAAATTTTTCGGCGATTATGAAATAAAAGCTAGTTCAAATATTGAGAAAAAAACTAAACTCTCATTTAGATCAAGTAGATAACAAAGCCCTTCCCGCAGTGTGTATGCGATATTTCAATGGTGATTGACCACCGAAAGAAAATATATATTTTCAAAAATACTTAGAAACTTATGCTAGATGGGTATCTATTTTCATTGCTTTGAGGTCTGGGTTTGGTGAAAAAAAGTTCCATTAGAAATTTTTTATCGATTGCAACTAATGATGTTACATCAATGGTCGAAGGCGTAAGTGGCCTCAAAGCACATTTGAAATCAATTTGTCCAGGAATCATTGCAATACATTGCAATGAAAGATTTATTCTAATGATAATGAGCGTTTTATTCTAATGTTAATGAGCAGTACGTAAAAATTATTTCACATTCAGAAATAAGATGGATTTCCAAAGAAAATTTCTTAACATGATAAACCTTTTTGATAGCATACTTAACTTTCTAGAAAGTGAAAGGGATGGAGATAGTTCTGAAAAAAAAAGGGGGGGGGAAACACAAAAATAGCATTTATTATTTAACTTGGGTGTTCCAAAAGCTTAATGATGCATCACTTCTACTTCAAAGAAAATTCACTTCACTGACTGATTGTAAATCAGTATTAAAAACATTGAGTGAAAAACTGGAAATTTTTCAAGCAAATTGACATTAAAAAATTATTCAAAGCAAAAATGAAAGTAAATAGAAAATGAGAATTGTAAAGTTTGAAGTGTTAAGCAATTAAGACTTGACTTGAAGAAAGAATGCCATTAAAGAAGTTATAGAGAATTATTGATAGTGGAAGGTGAGAATACAGTAAAGGATGGAGAAAATAACCATTCGCTGGATCATTATTTATTGCCTTTCTTATAGTGTCAGTATTAAAGTCATAATGTAATCACAGAATCTCTAATTCTTATTGACTCAACAGACATTTCCCCCTTTATATTTTAAAGATAATAAATTTTAGGAAGAAATCTGGAGTTCCCGGATGTGGTCTTCGTCAGCAACAATTAGTCCATAGAAGAATGCATAAGATATTTTAAGTTCAAGTGCCTAGACAAGAATCGCCAGTTCTAGCTTCCTTCCTGCATTGTTCACGTCCCCTCTAAACGTATGACAATCGCACATCTCGCTTTCTCTCTCTTTCTCTCTGTCACTCTCTCTCTCTTTCTCTCTCTCTCTCTTTTTCTCTCTCTCTCTCTCTCTCCTCTCTCTCTCTCTCTCTCTCTCTCTCTCTCTCTCTCTCTCTCTCTCTCTCTCTCTCTCTCTCTCTCTCTCTCTCTCTCTCTCTCTCTCTCGAATGGTAAGAGCCCCAGAAATTGCTCAGCACATCCTCACACTTTCTTCTTTACACTGGCCTGCTCATCAGTTACTATACTGTTGGACTCACAATGATCTTGGGGGAGTTGGTTGAAGCAGCCTGTGTACAGTCTATACATATTTAGGCAAGCAATAGGCCGTAGTTCTCAGGAAAATCGGTGGTTTCATTCTTGGCCACGAGATTTGTCCGTGTTATAGCAAGCCAATTTTGAATATACTTATTAAGGGTTTCCTGCAAAATGTCAGCCTCTTATACCAGTATCTAACTATTAGGTCCCTTCCGGGTGCCTTCTCATTATGCAGTTTGCCTACAGCTATGGTAAAGATATCCGGGTCAGTTGCATATGTTTTACTGCTGATGTTGGTACAATATTCTCTCTTTACTGCATTTAGCTACGATGCATTGCGGTTGATATTTTGTTTTCTTTCCAGAATGATTCAAGATCTTCTTAAGAGGTGGCTTTCTTAACGGTAATATTATCCTTTCTCATCTCTCTACATACTATTTGTGTGTTAGAAACAAACTTGTTTGATATATACAGACTCAACTCATTCAAAAGTTCGTTTGCGGTATCGAAGATTTTCGCTCAGAGCCCTGAGTTCGTATTTAGAGTAATTAACTTCCCATCAAGAGCTTGTTGTGAAGAGTTACTAAGCAGTTTTGTTAATTTGTTTATACGATGTGACTGATGAGGTGTAAACTCATTGTTCTTCTTACATTTATTATCGTTAATATCCGTTCAATATGGCGGAGTAGATTGTTGATGTTTTCTTCAAGTTTTGTTTGTTTTTCATTCAGGATGTTTCGGTTTAGTACTTTCATTACTATGTATACTGCAGATTTCTCCGAGCTGTTCTTTAAGAGTTATAGCAGCTGTGTATATGAGGGTGTTAATACTCCAGTAATTAACATTACATGATTCCATGTGCTCTCCAGCGATATCGTCGATAACTTTCAATTTTAGAGCTGTTGGATTTTCTCTTAATCTTGTTAAGAATAGCCTGTTACTTAACGATAGTTCTGAAAAGGTAGAAAAGTTTTCTATGAACTGTGGAGAGACACGAGAATTTAGTGATAGTGGCGGTTTGTCTACCTTATTTTCGATCTTACTTTTGGCAGAGTTTGACCAGTTCTCAATGTTTTGCATCACGAGAGCAAGTCATTTTTTTGTTTTTTAAAAAGAAGCTTGTCGTTGAAGTTATTTCGCAGTAAGGTGGAGGAGCCGGCATAATGTAGAAGGGAAAGTTCAAGAAATATTTTTAAACAGTCCTCTGCGCCTCCTCATCTGATGTTGACGGCGCCGTGTGTATGTTTGTATGTATGTACGTACGTATGTATGTATGTATGTATGTATACGTTGGACTTAAATGTGTTTAAAAACAGTTACAGTGACTTCAAATTTCGTCTCAATCAAGCATCTTCGGAAAAAAATTATTTTTATATACCATGATGAGCCACTGAAAAAATATTCGCTTAAATATTAAACAGCAATATTTGGAAAATCGAAACCAATGTAATAACAAAACCAGAAAAAACAGTTCTAGAGCATGAATATAGCACCCAACATCACGAGAAAAGATTTTTAGCTTTGATCAAAACTATTTCCTTACATCAATGTATTTTTCTTTGAGTTTGAGTAATTAAATTATTTGTTGCGATCATATTTCTTTAAAAACAATCAATTGATATCTATTTAGAAGGAAAATTTAATAACAAAATATTTGGTCTGATTCTTTTCTATTATTCTTATCCTTTTCATCGACACTGTCGACACTTATTTTCAATAATGTCGGCTTTAATTTGTACCATTCGTTCTGGTCTATCACCAATAGATATCCCTTTGTTCTAAAGGTTTGACTTGGTGAACTACTATACATTTTCAATAAAAGTCAGATCTAGAGACTATCCAAGTGGAAAAAATATCATCTATTCTGATTTCATAATCTTTTTGAGAATCTGTTTCTCGAATTTCGTGAAATGAACAGAAGGATAATTATGTTAAGTTATTGACAGTATGGAATGAGTAAATTCTTGGAATGAATAATGCTTTTGTAAACAATCACGTTATATTGTACGTTGACATTTATGCTACAAACAATATGTAGTTCGCACCATTATAACAGCCGACTCCAAATCGTTTTGTCAGATGTAAGCAGACTTGCTTGATTTAATATTAGATAACTATAATGGCCAAATTCAGATAAATCCGTGTTAAAACAAATTTCAATTTGAAGAGACTTTCAGATTTAAAGAAACACACACACACACACACACACACACACACACACACACACACACACACACACACTCTATGCATATAAGTATATATATAAATATCAGTATGTATGTGTGCGCGTGAATGTAAACATTTTTTTTTATCATGTAGCCAGCCATGTGCTTTTCTCCAGACTACCCGTTTTTTCCTCTTTTTCTTCTCTGGACTTCCTTCACTTATCAGACCAAGATCCATGCCCAAAATGCCATGATTTTATTTTCAATTTTCCATGTGAAATTTCATCCAGCTTCAGACTAATAACACTCACTGTGTACGTCCATTCAGTTGTTTTTGTTTCTCTTCTTTCATGGTTCAACACCGATTTGCTCCTCAGCCTTACCCACGCACCACTCTTGCTTTCCCCACTCTCACTTCCTCACCTCCCAACACCATCACGCCAACTATACACCACTACGCCATACATCACCATACCACCATACCACATCACATCACACCACCACGCACACACTAGCACTGACCACTTCCCAGCCCCACATCCACACACCTACACATACACACGCACACGTCAAGGTCACCAGCCCTCTTCCACACGCACATACACTCTTATACACACGCACGCGCACCTTCGTTGTGTTATCACCACTACTTTATCATCTCCCCTTTTACCTAGCTCTCCTGTGTGACCTCTCTGTCCGGCATTCGCCATGATAGCTCGCTACCCACTACACATTCTTTATTTTCTCTCCTTGTTTCTTTCTGTATTCCTTTCTGTGGAAGAGCGTAGGCTCGAAACGTTAAAGACTTCTTCACTTCCCGAGTGTTAAACTAATACATTTGTCTGTTGTCTACACCACCTGTCTTCGTCTTCTGTTTTTTTTTTGTGAATTCTCCCCCTACACACACACACACACACACTCACACACACACACACACACACACACTCACACACACACACACACACACACACACACACACACATATATATATATATATATAAATACAAATATGTATGTGTGTGTGTTTGTGTGTGTCACATGTCTATATATAAACAAACTTGTGCGATACAGAGAAGAATGTGAATTTTTCGAACGCAGCATTGCCGTTAAAGCAGCAGAAATTATTGGTAATATTACCCTTAGAAGGCGAAAAAGTTGTCAACAAACGGTCGTGGGAATTTAAGCCACATCCGACATGACACCGATTGAGTGTTTTACCATTAAGCTAAACTGCCTGCGTTGATGCTGCGTTCGACAATTTCCCCTTCTTCTCGGTATCGTGCAATACACATTCGACGCTTCTAATAAAAACAAAATATATATAAGTGTGTGTGTGTGTGTGTGTGTGTGTGTGTGTGTGTGTAAATTTATATACAATTATTGAAATAACCATTTCAGTCAGAAGATTGTGGCTTTCGAATTTCAAAGTTTCATGTGTCGCTTAAATACAATTGTCATTCGATGAAGGAAAATCTTATAATGAAACATTTTAAATTCATAGTGACACTATATAATGTAGTCTTGTAAAACAAATGATAGAAACAAAACAGGTAGAACTACAGCAAACAAATCTAATATGTACATACGCACACCTCTGAATAGATAAATTTAAATGGATAATTATTTGTATTTACTTAATGACCAAATTATTAGATCAAAGTTTGAATGATATATTCAGTACAGTACCTTATTGATATATGAATGTCATTGCAGTTGTAGTTTTCAATATTTTGAGATAAAAACCTGGAGACTCAGAGGGTTATGTGATGCTGTTTCAGTATATCTAGATATTTGACTATACGCATGCTTTAGTTAGCTCTATTGCAGTGCATCATGCACAGTCGTAACGTTAACATTAATTTATCAATAACACATCGCATCGTATATATTGAAAGATCACCGGATCCAGCCTTTATATCTTCTTAATGAAGATGAGTACTTCATGATACTAATTTATATACATTTAATCTCCGAAAGATATCATGGCTATTAATATATGTATTTCCTTCATTTCTGGTCATTCTGCTTGTCTGCAGCATTTTGCTTCTTTTACGAGAATTGCATAACACCTTGCTACGATAAATTTGATATTTATATTCTACAGGGTGTCCACAAAGTCTGGGTACATTGGGATTAACAGATACTTTCAGAAATTATTATTTCTTATATTTAATTGTTTATGTTATGATTTTATTTACTGCATGTAGCCAGACTTTGTGGACACCCTGTATAAGACTGTTCTTCCTTGGTTACGATTGTGTGTGTAACACATGAAACACTTGTATATCAAATTTTGGAGTCTCGTATGGATATTTATGAATTATGTTGTGATCACTATGTTTAGATAGTTAACTCAACAAATATTGTATTTAGCTCTGTCTGAATATATCTAGTAAAATCGAGGCATCAGCATTCTTATATCAATAAATATATCATCGTATAATACATGAATTAGTTTTGTGTATACATGTGTGTATGCCTGCTTGTGTGTGCGCGCAAATGTGCATGTGTGGGCATGTATGCGCTAGGGTGTATATGTGCGCGAGTGTGCGCATGTGTGCTTCATAAGGGACCTATCTGAATTTTTTCCTTTGATGCCCCTTGTACTTAAAGGGGAACGTAAACATGTCCTCTTTGTATTGAAGTGAGATCAATAATTTTTGTATAATACTAATACTCATTCAACAATATGGAAAGATACTATAACCAACTTTGAGTTCATTAAATTTTCAGTGAAATTTTCTAAATGAACAATGAACTAACGTCTAGCAACTGAGGGTTATTTCAGTGTGATGTCTCACGTAATCTCTATATGTGAGAACAAAGGAACTACAGCGCTCTGAAGATTGAATTGTTTATATAACACCCACAGAGCTATTGAGTGAATAGCGGAAAAAATATAATATACCATGTATTAAATATGTTAACACTAACTTAACAATAATTTTTTGTGTGTGTGGCTTATAGGCGTCTGATACTTTTTATTCTCTAAACAATTTTATTTTTCTACACCAGCCAGTCTTCAATTTTTTGTATATTTATTTAGTGATTCCTGCTTTCACTACCTCGCCATGTACAATGAAGACTATTCTTTGTTGATGAAATCATAAATAAGCCCCAAAACATGCCCAATGTTGTTTCCCATACTTGTCAAAATATCTAAAATAATATTAAACAAGTGTCTCCTACTTCAGCTCCGAGCCTACTAACGCCTTGTGAAAGAATTTGATAGACAGAAACTGTGTGAAAATCAGTGTGTGTGTGTGTGTGTGTGCATGTGCGTGTGCGTGTGCGTGCGCGTGCATGTGTGTGTGTGTGCATGCGCGTGCATGTGTGTGTGTCTGTCTCTGTGTATGTCTTTGGGTCTGTGTTTGTCCCACCCCATCGCATGACAACCAGCCTCGGTTTGTTTACATCCTCGAAACTTAGCGGCTCAGCAAAAGATACAGATAAAATAAGCACCAAACATTAAAAAAAAAAACAAGTACAGGAGCCGATCTGCTTGACTGAAGTACTTCAAGGCAGTACCCCAGCATGGCCGCAGTCCAGTAACTCAAACAAGTAAAAGATAACAAATATTGATTTTTCTCTTCACCTCATAATGATTGCTAATTTAAATATGTTTGCATTAGATAGGCTAACACTAACTTGATATTTGATTTTCTTGTGGGTGATGTTTCTGAGTTATTAAAAATATGGCACATACTAAAGATCAGAAAAATTCCAGTTCTAATATCTGCGAGAACCGTGTTGTAAAATGTTTGCAAAATATTAACTCGTGACAGAAACCAATGGTTTGCCCGCAACTGTATCAAGTTCTGTTGCATACTTTTAACTAAATGTATTCATTCCATCAGATTCTCATCTTTTCACTCCTCATACGGTGTTTGTCTCTCAAATGTCCAGAAAAATCTTTGAACATATTCCATTTTCTAGTTTTTTTCCCGCATGTAAAGTATTCCTTTCTCATTGCAACCATCCATCCATTTCTGCTACCCACTATGCCTGAGAACGGTAGAGTCCTCTGGTACCTTCTCTACGGGGTCCTCTCAGAAATAACCGTCATTTCAGTCTCCGGCTAGATTCCCAAACGTGACCAGCTAAGAGTTTGGATATTGTATAAACATCTCGTTCTTGGTCTACGCCTAAATCACCTGCCGGTTGATACAGCTTAAAGAATCCATCTTGTGATTGTTTTCTGCAACATTCTAATCAAATTTCCACAATACCGGAGTTGTGACCTTTCAATACGGAAAAGTAAGAGGCTCGACTTGGAGAGACGTCCAGGTCTCCGAGTTATGTATCCTATCGAGTAACGTTACTCCAGAGACCCTTCGGAGGAACTCCGTTTCGGGCCGCTTATATTTACGATCGTACTCTTTCAGTCATTACCCAATATATTATGATCATAAGTGAGACCAGGCAAAACACCAATTTTAGCATCCAATTCAGTTTCATGCCTCTCATCACACCCCTATTATTCGTTGGATTTATTTGGCTCCAAAACATATGTTAGTATACATTCTTTCAAATTTTCGATTCAATGTTTTCATTTTTAACACTATATTCCGGTTCGCAAAAAAAGTGTTTATGCTATTATGGCAAACTAAAATTACTGGTTATTTTTTTAAAAAATACTGTAAGGATATGTTATTTTCAATTTGAACTTCACTGTTTCTCAAAATACAAATATAACCCGAAATTGATCAAGCTGGGCATCGGCTACGTCTCTTTCACCAGTCTTGGTGAGACTAAGATCGCAAATGTGCAGCGCTCCTCCTATCCTGAATAGCATATTTTTTAATGTTTCTGACAATGCACAAATACTTTCTAAATAAGAGTACTCACATCGGGAATTAAGGTACGGAGCTTCCAAACGTAGTCGCATAAACTAAATAAAACAACGCATACAAACGGAAACACGTGTGTACATGCAAGCACAAACATATGCAACAAAGTAAATCAAGTCCACTTGGTACACAATTCTTCATTCGGTATTTTGTCTCCTTTTTTCATAGCTTAGTCAGGAGGAAAGGAAAGTTTCTATGACCCTGATCCTTTACTAGGCATCCGAAATTGTTGGAAGAGCAGAAGGAAGCTATCTTCAAACAAGAAACCTAACTCGAGTGCTTGCACCGGAGCGGAGTGTGCTAAAGGCACCCAAGAACTAGGAGCAAGTGTTAAGCCAGACACCGGATTAAGTCTACATTCAAATAGCGTAAAGCATCTAGTTCGACAGTCTACATTACTGCCATTCTAACGCTCTGTATTAGTACTTAATTATCGACCCCCGGAAGGATGAACAGCTGGGTTGACCTCGCCCTGGAAGGATGAAAACCAAACTTAGCCCCCTGCAGGATTTGAACTCAGAAGGCATGAAACCGGAATAAATACCCCTCAACATTTCATCCAAATTTCTAACGACTCTGTCAAATCACCGTCTATAAACTCTCCGGCAGATACTACAAATATAACTGATTCTCTAATTCTACATTGACTCAGTGAACCCGTCTTTCCTTCAGTTAAATTTTCCTGTTATTAATTAATATTTACACAATCTTTCTTTCCCGGATTTGATGCTTTCAGCAATTCGCTTCTCCATTCGAACTTTCTCATCAAGTGCTAAATCAAAATGAAACAAATATTTCCGCCCACCTCTTCTTTCGCTACAGTCTAAGCTGTCTCCATTGCAGAACACAAAAAGAAATCCTGCCTACTCGCCTTAAGTTACTAAGCAACACATTTAAAGAATTTTTGACCAAAAACAAAAAAAAGCTGAGGCTAAAAGCAACAACAACGACTAACGGTGATGATTATGGTGTTGATGATGAAGATAAGGAGAAGAGGAGGGTGGGTGGGTGCGAGAAGACGAGAGGAAGAGAGGTGGGGAGGGGAGGGGAGGAGGAGGGGAGAGAAGGAGGGGAGAGAAGGTGGAGGGGAGAGAAGGAGGAGGGGAAAGGAGGAGAGGAAGAAGTAGGAGAGAAATGAGGAGGGGATGTGGGGCTGGGGAGGGAGGAGGATGTGAAGGGAGTAGGTGGAGGGGAGAAAGGTAAGATGAGAACACAAAGAAAGGAGAAGAAAAGGGGGGAGGAAGAGGAGAAGGAGGATGAAGAAGAAGAGGGAGAGAATGAAGGTATCAGATAAATAAAGATCGTAGTTAAAGAGTAAATGATGCTTACAGTAAAATGCTAACGTTACTTATCAGTTGATTGTGATTACGATATAGATGATGATGGTGATGACAATGATGACGACAGTGATAATGACGATGCTGATGATGTCGATAATGACGATGATGATGACGACGACGACGGCGTTGACGATGATGATGACGACCACGACGACAACGGTGATGACGATGATGATGACGACCACCACGATGACGACGGCGATGATGACAGTCATGATGCCGACGACAACGGCTGTTGTGATGATGGTTACCAAGTTGATGATAATAATAATAATAATAATAATCACTATCGTCATCATCATCATCATCATCATCATCATCCCAATCATATACGACATTGCTAAACGAAAGCAACCAATGATTCATTAAGTTTAATGTTTTTTACTTCACTTTAACGAGAATAAAAGTTAATGTTGTTATAGTAACGCCTATATTGCGATTCCTTTTTTTTTTTAGTTTGCTTACGTCTATTTATTTAAAATTTCTTGTTATTAATATACATGTTTTTTTGTGGTTGTTGTTAATTCTATAAAAATATTTGTCTTTTCTATGTAGATTGGATTGCTATTTTCAGTTTGCTTTGAGGTCTTTTATGAAGCTGGTTTACAAAAAAAATGCAGTGTATTTCTTCAATGCTCTCCTCATTAAAAGTACTTCATCTCTATAGACTGTCGGTAAAAAGGCTTTTTGATACAACTTCATTTCATTCATATACCAAGTTATACTGGATTCTAATAGCATTTTATGCTCGTATCCATGTGTGTTCTGGCGATTGTGCGTGTATGTTTATATATGTGTGTGTGTGTGTGTGTGTGTGTATGTATGTATTCATACATACATATATATATATATATATACATATATATATAATATATTATATATATATATATATATATATATATATATATATATATATATATATAATGTATCTTGCATATAAATATATATATATTATTCATACATATATTATACATACATATTTTGCGTATATATATATATTATTCATACACATGTTATATATATTGCATATATATATATATATATATATATATATATATATATATATATATATATGAAGTATATGTGTGTTTGTGTGAGTCTGAACGTGTGTGGGTGCGTCAGTGTGTTATTTTTTAGCAGTTAGTTTTGAGATACATAGCAGGAAAATAAAATAAAAACACCCGTTTGTATGAAGTGTACAGTCTGATATGTGTGTGTGTGCTTGTTCGTGTGTGTGTCTGTGTGCGAACAGGTACTGATATACACAGTCATGCCCATGTATGTGTGATATGTATGTATGTATGTATGTATGTATTTATGTATGTATGTATGCATTCACTTTGAGCATATCCTTGGGTGTATCTGTTTATCAGCTTAAATATGTATATGTGTGTAGGCATATATTTGAGTGTAAGTGTTTATGTATAGATAAATACAGACATGTATCCGGCTGATGGGCAAAGCGTCAGATAGATTATTCTCCGATCACTGCCCAGAGTATGCTCAGAGTATGCTCAGAGTATGCTCAGAGTTCAATTCATGTCGAAGTTGACTCTGCAGTTAATTTATTCGGAGTCGATAAATAAAGTTCCAATTTTGTACTAGTCATTTCTTTTCTTCCTTCTTTCATCTATATATAGATAGACCTAAAATCCATGTTAAACCTATACGGAGAAGGGCTCACCGACAAAGAATATGACTATATGACCAATTTCAAAACTAAAACCAGTCAATTCTACGGTATTCCCAAGATACACAAAAGTGACAAAATAAGTAACGCATGCAGAATAGCCACAGACATAATAATCAAAGTCCCTACTCCTAATGACCTCAAATTGAGACCTATAATAGCAGGTCCCGCATACCTTTAAGAAGGTAACTTTTTAGATACCTTCTTAAAACCATTCCTCAAGCATGTCAAAAGCTACATAAGGGACGACCTGCATATGCTCAATCACCTTCCTGAAACAATAAACAAAACACCTTACAAATATCCTTCGATGTAGTCAACTTCTATTCTTATATCCTCCGCAACCTAGGAATAGAGGCAATTCAATCCTGGTTAGAAAATTACGCCAACGAACTTCCTCATCGCATCAAAAAAGAATTCGTGATAGAAGGGCTAAAATACATCCTGGGAAATAACTACTTCGTCTTCAAAGACAATTTCTATCGACAAAAATCGGGGAGTACGGTGGGTACGAGAATGGCCCCCTCCTTTGTTAACTTAGTCATGGGATATCTAGGAATTAGTCTTTATCGTAAGGTTCTAGAATAATACAGCAGCTCATTCTCCCTCTAGATAGAAAATAACTGGAAGAAATACCTGGATGACTGTTTCATTCTTTGGCACGAAAGTATAGAGAAACTTAAAGAATTTCAAGCACTCCTAAATGGACTTGATGTAAACATACAATTCACGATGGAATATAGCTATCAACAACTTCCCTTCCTCGACATCCTCATTAAGAAATCTAACAACGTAATAGAAACAGATATATACTATAAGCCCACGGACTCCAAGCAATATCTACCGTTCAGCTCATGCCACCCCAGACACACCAGAATGACTATCCCCTTCAACCTAGCAAAAAAAGGATATGTACTATAGTTTCTAATGCAAGCACCAGGGACACACGACTATATGAATTAATGGATACACTCATCACCTTCACTAATTAACATATGCCCTACAACTCAACATCCACGAACTCAGACATCCCAAATTAAAGAAGGATTTATAACCACACACAATCCTCTTAACAATGAAGCCTTCGACACCATCCACCAGAACATTTCTCTATTAAAAAGGGACCACAGAATGAATCTAATTCTCCAAGCGCACACCATCGTAAAGAGCAAAAGACAACTCAAGTCGATGAAAAGTCTCCTAAAACAAGCCCAAATACACTCGACAACAACATTGAAACCGTCAGTAAAAAAATGCTCAAGACCTAACTATGGTATATGCGTCAACTTAATCGAGGGATCGGAGTTCTCCTTCAAACAAGGTCAAGGTTTTACTGTGAAAAACTTCACATGTACTTCGGAAAACCTAATATATATATTAACTTACTCAGGGTGTCAAGAGCAATACATAGGCCAACTTAAAAACAGTCAACGCCAAAGGATGACCCTACATAAATCCCAGATTCAAATTCGGGAATACAGAAAAATAGTATTTAGCGAACGCATCGACATTTGCGCCACTAAAGAACTTTCTTTAATATGAGGGATGTGGGTTCTGGGTTTTGATTGTTTGAGCAGCAGTAGCCAAGGAAGGAGACGGCGAAGAAGAAGAAGAATATATCCTCTTTTTTACTTCTTACCACAGAGCCACGCCTGCGCCATATATATATATATATATATATATATATATATATATATATATATGTGTGTGTGTGTGTGTGTGTGTGTGTGTGAGGGTATCTAAGTAGATAGATAGATAGATAAACAGACAGATGGACGGACGGATAAACAGACATGTGTGAGTGCGTGTGTGATAAGTTTTTATCATGCTTTCTTTTCTTTGAAGCGATTGAATGCATTTGCAATGTATATCGGATTTTGATCTTACCTCATCTGTATGCAGTACCGTTTAGGAGGGAAATTTTCTGGTAAGGGCCAATTTATTGTATTTATACAGTTACCTTCCTGTTGAAGTTGGGTTATGGCTGAAAATTTGTGAGCCATTTTATCCAAAGAACGGTTGTGAGCTTTTATATCCAGTTTAATGCCTGAAATAGTTTAACACCCTGTTAGCATAAAATTATCCTCAAACGAGATAAGGGATTTCCGTATGAGAATACGCTCCCTCTACTTCACATAATACAGCAAAAATATTTAATAAAAATTCTGTAAAACTCTCTTTCGTAGCATAGATTCACAAATCTTTAACCATAACCATAAAGCAAAACGTGCAACACAACGCAACTACTTTAATCTGAATGGAAAGGTAGAAATACAGTAACCCCCCCCCCCACACACACACACACACACAACAAGAACATCTGTCAAAAGCAGTTGGACATAAAGCAAATGTAAGATCTACAAATCTTATGGAACTAGCATTTATCGAGTTAACAAGAAACCTCCGCAAATTCCCTTTGCATAGAAACACCTATTCACAATCAAATATTTGAGAAAACTAACTACACTTCATTATCACAACAAATATGGCACCTCAAAGGCAGTTGAGACAACAAATCCATCGTAAAATAAAGTATTGACAAGAAACGAAAACGTTACAAAGGACATGGCAGCAGATGCAGATTATGCTGAACTAAAAAATGTTTCAAGTGCTAACAACACGTTTAATATTCTGAATAATGGAAGCAGGACTATTTTTGCATGCGTTTCCACAGAACGATATTGTTTTGAATCGTTTAAACATATCATTATAGCAGTCATATTTGATTAAGTAACCAAGTATACAGCGAAGCTAAAATCTAAATGTTTGCAAATGACACAGAAAATCATCTACTTTTACGATGTCAAATAAATGGATTTACAGTGATTTCCACGAACAATTATTAATATCGTTTACATTGTGCATTATCTCCCAAGAGATCCAACTTTTCTTCCCTGTTTTGATTATATTTCACAAGCAATAAATTCTATATTTTAAAAAAATGTAAAAACTGCATTATATTACAAATTACCCCTCCAAGAAACGCTATGTAATTCATTAAACAGACAGACAGATATAGAGATAAACAGAGTGAGACAGAGAGAGATTGATTTAGATATGAAGACGTAAAGATAGAGATAATTGTATTTTATATATATATATATATATATATATATATATATATATATATATATATATATATATATATATATATATATATATATATATATATATATATATATATATATATATATATATATATATATATATACATACATATATGCATATAAATATGTGTATGTGTGTGTGTGTGTGTGTGTGTGTGTGGAGAGAGAGAGACGCGTGGCGTAGTGGTTAGTGTGCTGGCCTCATGATCGTAAGACTGTGGTTTCGATTCCTGGACCAGGCGATGCATTATATTCTTGAGCAAAACATGTCATTTCACATTGCCCCAGCCCACTTATCTGGCAAAAATGAGTATTGCTGCGATCGACCGGAGTTCCGTCCAGTTAGGGACCGTATACGCCACAGAAAGCGGGAAGCCGGCACTATGAGACTATATTACTCACGAAGAAGCTTTACTACTTTAGATAGATAGATAGATAGATAGATAGATAGATAGATAAACAGAGCAACAGATATCGCGAAATATCTATATGTATGTATGCATATACACATCTATAAAGTAAACATATATATGTATGCCTAAATTTATAGACATATATCATGTGTATGTGTGTGTGTGTGTGTATATATATATATATATATATATATATATATATATATATATATATATATATATACATACAAATAAATAGCAGAAACGTTAGCACGCCGGGCGAAATGCCTATCGGTATTTCGTCTGTCTTTATATTCTGAGTTCAAAATTCCGCCGAGGTCGACTTTGCCTTTCATCCTTTCGGAGTCGATAAATTAAGTACCAGTTGCGTGCTGGGGGTTGATCTGATCGACTGGCCCCTCCCCAAAAATTTCGAGCCTTATGCTTAGACTAGAAAAGATTAGATAGATAGATAGATAGATAGATAGATAGACGTGTATGGATATTGTGTTGTTCATGTTACTTTCTACTGCGCTGCACTAGGTTCTGAAATCTCGGGTTGATCAATATTGTGATTGAAATTTGGTAGACGTAAAGTGTTCCAAAATCTGTCGCGTAAATGTTCGTATAAGTGTGTGTGTGTGTGAGAGAGAGAGAGAGAGTGAGAGTCTGTGTGTGTATATGAGAGTGTGCACGTGTATATATGATCCTGTGATTTTATTCTGAGTCCCTATATATTCTGTAACTTAGTGGATCGAAAAATATGTGGAGTTAAATCAAGTACTAGACTGAAATAATTATTGTTGTGGACATGATACATAATCTCTTGAAAGCCGTGTGCCAGCAAAGCTTCGGTCCAACTACTAGAAACAGAATTAAAATAATATGCTTCCGTATATAGGAGCGTGTATTTGTATATACACAATCATATAAATACAAACGTATTATTTTACATGTGCGTGTGTATATATATATATATATATATATATATATATATATATGTATATATATATATATATACACATACATACAGGTATATAATTATATATATATATATATATATATAGACACACACTTAAATACGCTGCTGAGTTTGACATCACATAATGCAAGTGGAAATCTATTAATTTACTTTCTGCCTTTGTATTCTTGGCAAATAAATATTGAAATATAATTTAATCGAAGATAAAATTGAAGTCATTGATGTTAGTGGAATGTGTACAGACCCAAAATTCACGTATATGAATACAAGTACACATTTATATGTGAGCGCTGCTGTATGAAGTGTGCATGCAGTTCCACTTTGTATATTCAGTGTGCCTTCGTGTGGGTCTACTTATAATTATGAAGCTCTGTACATATGTAAGTACGTACGTACATATATATGTATGTGTGTATGTATGTATAAATATATATATATATATATATATATATATATATATATATATATATATATATATATATATCGATCTAAAACTCTCAGTCATTTATCTTATGTAGCTAACATTGATCTCGTGATAACATTTAACTATATACGATTCTGTTGAAAGTAGCTCAACATAAGATATTTGAATAAGTATTTCTAGACTACGTATATTAGCCAAATTTCGACACGAATATAAATCATTCTCTGATTCTTCCATTCTTCAAAGAACGAGTTTACAACAAAGTAATTTCATGCGAATTCTATATTCATTCAATATGGATATTTTGGATGTTTTAGTTGAATTTTTGTTTGTGTTTTTGTGTGTGTTTGTGCTAATAGAAGAAAATTCTTAAAACGAAAATATTAATTTTTTCGTTTCTGAAATATTTTATTGTCAATATAATTGATTTCCGCATTTATATCTGCAAACAAAGTATTATCATTATGTTCGTAGTTTTATTATTGATTCGTGCTTTCTCTATATAACCAAGCGTGTCTTTACGTGCTTTTGATATGAGCAGTTTGTGTTTACTGGATGGATAATATTGTGTGTTAGATCATTGCTTTGTAGTGGCTGTATGTTCAATGATGTACATGTTTATAAACCTTGAATCTTAATTACACATTTATATGGATTTCTTTGTAGCTTATTATTGTGACTGTTGTTTTGTTTTTAATCCCTAGATTGTAATATCTATATACTTATATAATTTTTCCATTTTTATGTAAATATATTAATATTGGGATAGCAAACAAGAAATATTATTTTTCCCGTGAACCTCGAGAATGCTGCATAAACTATTTACGTGTTATTGCTTTGATAACCTATGTACTTAGGTGCAATTTTTACTGGTTGTAGATTATATATGCTGTCATTGTGCTTAAAACCTTCGATCTTACTGATACGTAATATATACATATAATACATACATTTATCTTTTGTAGTAAATGTTATCAGAAGTTATATTGTCATTAGCAACCTGTGTATCACAACACAATGTCATTTTACGATATTCTGCACGAGAAACAACCAGGAATAATGTAAATGTATAACTTATCGGCCTTCACATAATCTGTATCCGATAGAAGAAGTACTAGGCTTGCAAAGAATAAGTCCTGGGGTTGATTTGTTCGACTAAAGGCGGTGGTACAGCATGGCCGCAGTCAAATGACTGAAACCAATAAAAGAATAAAAGAATATAATATATAAATATATATGTATACATACATACTTATATAGTATATATGTAATCGGTAGAACTATATGCAAGTCTTGTTTCATGAAGACAATTCGTGTATAGTTCTGCAAATTATGTTGATTCTTGAACGTCTATGCTGATGAGAACACGGATGTTATTACGTAAGTATAATGTTAATGTTCGAAACTGCAGTCCATAGATAACTCTTTATTCTGTATATTTCTCATTTTGTCCTGTTCTGACGTTTTGCGAAATTTTTCTGGAGAACATTATTTTTCTTTGAGGTTGGGTCGTTGATGACCTCTTTCTAGCATATTGGATGTCCACCTAGTGGTCATCCCTTATACACGTGTAATACAATTTTTTCTGAAATTTCAGATTGTTTTATATGCTAGGCCACTTGGTTTTAAATTGAATTAATATTCAATTTATCACCCTATATATATATATATATATATATATATATAAGGATACACATACGCACCCAAATACATATGTATACATCACATCTGTAAATAAAAGTATGTTCAGACATATACAATCACATGCGACTACTTGCATGCACATAACCAATAATTTCAGCGACAACATATTCTGTTTTTGTGTTTCCAATGTCTACATTCTGGTTATCTCTGTTTCTAAATCGATCTTAGAATGAGAAGAAATCATTAATCCACTGGGGAACATTATCTTAATCTTTATAGCTTTTTCATTTTTACTTAATTATCACTCTTATTATATTCATTCATTTTTTTTATTAATTATGTATTTTATATTTAATTTTTCAGGTACAACAATTTGTGTGACAAACAGAAACCATGTAAGCAAGTAGGTATTCACAAGTATTTTTAAAGCACTTTGAGTAATTGTAAATGCATAAACTTATATCTTATCTTAGATTTCTATCCATAGTCATACGCATATTTGGAGGTTAAATGCATATCATCTGCAAGTATATGTATGCGTTTGAACATATAGATAAACAGCTGTACCCCTTTGTATGCTTAAGTATGCCATTCTCTTATGTATCCGTATATGTATGTATTATTTAGGCATGTATACATATAGGTATGTAAATGTATGGGTATGTGGTCCTATGTGTGTCAGAATAGATATGTATGTCAATACGTGCATTCATCTTACTGGGAGAAAAGAATTTATGTATTAGTTTCTATAGAAATAATACATGTAGGTATCGAAATATATATGCGTGTGTATGCGTGTATGTGAATATGTATATGTGTGCATGTATATTCCCGTACATGCATATATATGTCATGCATATATATGTCAAACCACTTCTTTACATACGTGTTTATATGTACAGCGATGCTTCGATATACGAGTTAATTTGTTCCCAGAGACCGCTCGTAAAGCGAAATTTCCCATAGAGCAATAATTTCCCATAGTAGCAATGCTATAAATCGTAATTCGTTCCCCGAAAAACATTCTACCTCTAAAATTTATAATACTTGTAAATGAATGGCAATAAAACAACAGTGGAATGTAAAGAATAATTTATGTAAAGTAAAAAGAAAGTCAAGATCATTTATAATAGAAAATATTATTATTATTATCGTTTCCTGGTGGTGATAGGATGGTGGTGATGATGATGATATTGTTGTTTAGCCTCAGTTCAGATCGTCTGCGAAGAACCTCTGAGCAAGCGTATTCCTGTCATGACCATCTTCTGATTTTTGCTATAGGACAACACTGATGAATATTGGGATATGAGTTGAGGAAGATTTGGTGGCTAATTCGAGTAGACAACAGACTACGTAGATGCTTTCTCAATGGTTGCAGATGGAATTTATTATATAAACATCACATATTGCAAAAACAAGTGAGGCATATTAAAAGAATATATGAATTTTGGCTATTCTTTTCCCTTAGGCATCTTTATATGGTTTACACGCGTACGTGTGTGCGTGTATATATATATATATATATATATATATATATATATATATATATATATATATATATATATATCAGTAACTGGAGTTTTAGAACATATTGAATCCAGCACTTCTGTTGTTCTTATTATGTTTAATATTTATTCCACCGGTAACTTTGCTAAGATACGAGGACGGAAACAAACCATCGGTTGTCAGGCAGTGGGGCACAAGCACAATGACACATATAAAGATAGACACACACACACACACACACACACACACACACACACGCGCGCGCGCGCGCGCGCGCGCATACACACACCCATACACACTCATAATGTATATATATATATGACAGGTTTCCCACATTTTCTCTTACCACGTTCATTCACATGGCATTATTCGGCGCCAGGCTGTAATCAAACACACTTGTCCAAGATGCCGTGCACTGGGACTGAATCTGAAACCACTTGGTAACAAAGCAAGCTACTTACCCATACAGCCATGCCTACGTGTGCCACACAGCTGTGTGTAGTCTTGTAACTTTTCTGCAGATCTTTCTTTTGAAGCATTGATATCTTAACCAAGAGTGATTTGTCTGTCGTTACATACTTCCACTGATGTAACCTTAACAAAGCGTCAAATTCATGATTTCTATTCTTATGCGAAGTTATCGTTATCATGTTAAAACAGCTAGAGACATGAAGATATATATTCCTAATAGATAATAACATAATAACATTCGTATTATACTTGTTGGCGTCAGTGAAGTACAAATTACCTGAAAGTTTCAGTTGCTACCTGCTATCTTCCAAAAAGCATTATCTATTTTTCGGGTTGTTCTTTTTTTTTTTTATGCAGAGGTACAATACAATTTTAAGAAACTTTCCGGAGATAATTAAACAAAATTTGGCAATCTCATTTGTATGAAGAACTCTCAATGTTACTACCATATCAGTAACTCTGGATACCTTTCTGATAAATGGGGAAAGAGTGGGAAGAAAGTACTGAGATGAGCTTTATAGAGTTATTGAAAACAAAAAAACTTTTTTTTGAAATGGTGACAGGTGATAAAGAACGGAGTTAAAAATTGAGAAAAAGAAGGAGTGATTATGATAAGGCAAGTAAAGAGAAGGAATAGATATGTTCTTTGTTCAATTGTTACAAAGTGTGCAGATGCTAACCTATGTTTGCCGACAAATGTTTGACACACGTTGTTGATATTGTTTATTGTTGACATTAGTTGATGGCCGTCGATGTCAGAATTGATAGCGTGATGGAATAAGTTCCCCGTGGAATGAGCAACATATTGGATATGGTAGTATTGATATGAATTCAGTTAGTCAAGCCTCTACATGGCCGTTTTTAGTCGCAGCCTTTTAAGTTCTGAATCGTTCTGGGATTAAATTTGCTTTACCTTATTTGAAGGTCATTAAAATAAGAAGTGAAGCGGTGGGCTGATTCAATCTCATAACCCCTATTATTGATGATTACTGATGCTTTAAATACTACATTGTCGTGAAAGAAAACGGCAAAGCTGAGAGCTTCAATAGGCACTATCATCATTTACGTTTAAATATTAACGTAAGGTAAATATCTACTACTGACACTTCAAAGATTTAAACGCACACAAACACACACACGAACGCGTACGTGCACACACACATACACACAAACACATAAGCATGCACAAACGCACACATACACATCAGCCATTAACCAGGTGCCCTCAATGAGTCCTGGGATCATCTTTACCAAGATTCTCTAATCTCTGTATTGTGTTCTTATAACTCCATTGTCCCTCCCTCCCTCCGATACGATCTACAAGTTTAAGTGGCTTCAATTTCCTATCAAATTAGGCACAGGGTCAATCATTGCAAATGGCTGGTTTAAATCTCACAGAGCAAGTGTTCTCCCACGGTCGACATTACGTTGGATGCTCCCGTGTTGGCAGGCCACAAAGTCTATACATTTGTGCATCAGAAGGGAAAACGAGAAACATTGCCTACAAAGAAGCGCTTCACTGAAAAGACGGCATTTCTTCACATCTTCCAAATCACCCCAGTCATTTGCCGCCTCAAAAGCTTCGTACTTGCCGTGCCAGCCAACGTATGTCAATGACACACAACTTCACTCATTCACTCTATCTCTCTTTCTCACATGCACGTCCATTCCATATATCTTTCAATTTCTGCTTTCTGCAAATAAAATTTTTACAGATACAACTGCTTACAAAAATTGGGACTAATGCATAATTTCTTTCTATGTTCATAATCAAATAAATGTTTATAAATAAATGATTACACAGACGTCCAATAGAATAGCTCTCAGAAACAGACTACGCACAAATTCTTTCTTCACAACTCCTGAAGCCATTTTCTGATAGGAGGTGATGAAACCTTCATACAGCTAGAGGCTCTAATCGAAACAGGGGACCCGAAACAATAAGGTTGAGAAACGCTGTTATAGATTATACCTAACCGAAAACGATCACAGCCACATCATCCAAACAGGCCAGGTGAAACCGGGTTTAGCTGCTAGTATATATATATATATATATATATATATATATATATATATATATATATATATATATATATATATATATATATATATATATATAAAGAGAGAGAGAGAGAGAGAGAGAGAGAGAGAGACGGAGACGGACGGACGGAGGGAGAGAGAGAGAGAGAGACGGACGGAGGGAGAGAGAGAGAGAGAGAGACGGACGGAGGGAGAGAGAGAGATGAAAAAAAATGCTGTACAAATACATATACCGTAGAGACATATACATAGATACTTATATTCACAAATGCACATATATGTAGAGAAAACGTAGAATGACAGTACAAGACATGCACAACACATACACGAGCATACACGTAAACACACAATAATACTCACACAACTTGCACACAGAGTAAAAGAGAGACAATGCATAAGATACAAACACGGATTTAGGCGCACGCGCACACACTCGCTCAGAGGCACGTGCAAACATACATACATACACACGCACGCACACACACACACACACACACACAATTGTGGTCAATATGTCAAAGCCGCTGAACGTTTCAGGAGTTATTTTTACCTCTTGTTATATGGCATTAAGACGCTATCTCTTTGCATACTGAAAAAAAGCAATTGATACGATAATTTATTGAATTATAGCAAATACTTTTCCTGTCATTGTTTATTACTCGGCATCTTGTCTTTTATCTTTCACTTGTTTCAGGCATTGCGGTCATGCTGGGGCACGGCTTTGAAAGGTTTAGTCAAAGAAATCGAACTTAGTATACACTTTTTTTAAAAGTCCAATGCTTAATCTATCGATGACTTTTTTCGAACCTCTACATTACGAGGACATAAACCAACGCCGTTGTCAAGTGGTAGTGGAGAACAAACAGAAACACAAATACACATACACACTCGCACACACATACACATTCATTCACACACACACACACACACACACATATATATATATATATATATATATACCCACACACACACACACAAATATGTATACATACGACGGGCTTCTACACAGTTTCTACTCACAAGGCATAGATCAGCACGCGATTAGAATAGAATATACATGCCTGCGATAACACTTGCCCAAGTGAAATTGAATCCGCAACCACAGGGTTGCAAAGCGAGCTTCTTAAACATACAGCCTGTACCAGATCTATAGTCATTTCTTGAACAAAAAAAACGGTAACTTTTATGATGCGGTCTACAATAGCAATAAACATTAATGTAGCCAATATTTTCCCCTTTTGTTTCTTTTTCTTTTGCCAATTTAAAATATCTATAAGAGAAATACTTATAACAGCTCGATTCAATAACAGCTTTTCCGTTGATATGTGGACGGCATTTGACCAAAGGAAGTGTTCATACATAATAGGTGAACATGGTAAAACCGTTTTCCTTGCGATAAACATTAAATCAATGGCGCCTCTCTTCCTATATACTGAGTTCTACAAATACTTTCATAGAGATGAAAATGTAAGAAAATTATTGTAAGCAAGGATAAAAAGGAACGTAGGATATTATACTAGTTTCTTAAAAGTATTTAAGAAATACGTACATGGGTGCTGGTGTAGCTGTGTAGTAGGAAGCTTGCTTCCCAGCCATATGGTTACGGGTTCAGTCCCACTGCGTAGCACCTTGGGTAAGTGTCTTTCATTATAGCTCCAGGCTGACCAAAGCCTTGTAAATGGATTTGTTAGATGGAAAACGAAAGAATCCCTTCGTATACATGTGTGCGCGTGTCATTGTGCTTGTGTTTGACTCCCCATCACCGCTTGACAACCGGGATTGGTTTGGTTGTTTATGTCCCATAACTTAGCGGTTCGGCAAAAAAGGGGAAATTAGTCCTGGAGTCGATCTGTTCGACTAAACCCTTCAAGTCGATGCTCCAGCATGGCCGAAGTCCAATGACTAAAACAAGTAAAAGATAAAAGATCCCGCAATACATTTGCAACACCAGGACTAATATCAACATTCTGGATATCTGACTGATCTATTGAAGAAATCTGCTTGATCATATTAAGAACCGCAATATTCTGGCTCCTACAAGAAACTTTCACAGGAATAGAAACATAGGCGCAGGTGTGGCTGTACAGTAAGTAGCTTACTTACCAGTCACATGGTCCCAGATTCAGTCCCACTGAAGACACCTGCCCAGTAGAAGACACTTGCCCAGTAGAAGACACTTGCCCAAGGTACCACTGCGTGGTACCTTTGGCAAGTGTCTTCTACTCTAGCCTCGGGCCGACCAAAGCCTTGTGCGTGGATTTAGTAGACGGAAACTGAAAGAAACCCGTCATATATATATAAATGTGTGTGTGTGTGTGTGTGTGTGTGTGTGTGTGTGTGTGTGTGTGTGTGTGTGTGTGTGTGTCTGTGTATCCCCCCCACCCCACCATCGCTTGACAACCGATGTTGGTGAGTTTACGTCGCCGGTTCGGCAAAAGAGTGATAGAATAAGCACTAGGCTAACAAATAATAAGTCGTGGAGTCGATTTGTTCGACTAAAGACGCTGCTCGAGCATGGCCGCAGCCAAATGACTGAAACAAATAAAAGAATAAATGCTACCTTCGAAAAGTTGAGAAGAGGCCAGGAATATGCTAAGAAAATATTTAAGTGCTGTACTGTATCATAAAGACACCATCTACTAAACCAAAGCAGAGCTAAAGCAAGCAAATTATTCAAGGTCTCAAACATGATAGAGAGAGACAGACAGACAGAGAAATAGACACAGACAGGCAGACGGACTGAGGCACACAGAGAGAACAACGCTTCTTGATAGGACTGGAGCACCATGAGGAAGCATTTTACTTATTCATTATTGCTAAGTCTAAAGGCGGTAAGCTGGCAGAATAGTTAGCACGCCGGGTTAAATGCTTAGCGGTATTTCGTCTGCCGTTACATTCTGAGTTCAAATTCCGCCGAGGTCGACTTTTCCTTTCATCCTTTCGCGGTCGATAAATTAAGTACCAGTAACGCACTGGTTCGATGTAATCGACTTAATCCGTTTCTCTGTCCTTGTTTGTCCACTCTATGTTTAGCCCCTTGCGAGCAATAAAGAAATAAGAATCGTTAGCACGCTGGGCAGGATGCTTACCGACATTTCGTCCGTCTTTGCGTTCTGAGTTCAAATTCCGCCAGGATCGACTTTGCCTTTCATCTTTTCGGAGTCGATAAATTAAGTACCATTTGAATACCGAAGACGATGTAATCGACTAGCACTCTTCCTCAAGATTTCAGGCCTTGTGCCAATAGTAGAAAGAATTATTATTAAGTCTAAAGCTTGCTTTCCAACCACATGATTCCGGGTTCAGTCCCACTGCGTGGCACCTTGGGCAAGTGTCTTCTACTATGGCTCCGAGCCGTCCAAAGCTTTGTGAGTGGATTTGGTAGACGGAAACTAGAAGAAGCGAGTCGTATATATATATATGTGTGTGTGTGTGTGTGTGTACGTACATATATATATATATATATATATATATATATATATATATATATATGGCAAATGGAAGATTGAATATACGAGAATTTATTATTAATCACAACAATTGTTTCGACACATCTAGCATCGATCCTTCATGGGTGTGACACTCAACAGCTGGTTCAGGGGCATCCTGCGGGGCAGATGTATCTCGTCGGGTGATAAATAAATACAACTCGTTAAAATAACAGTTCCGCAATGTAACTTCTCGTTTTGTAGAAAGAAAAACAGCCAGACGGAGGCAATATCTTCATTTATATAGAAAATCAAAAATAAAATCACAGATGGCAAAAAGAGAAACGAACACGCAAACCAACGAGAAAGGTATTAAAAATAATCGTTAAATATGGATGCACAAACGCCCTCGGGCATTCTGCATGGCGTGGGTACTCTGGCTCATACAAGCATCGGCAAAAATGTGAGTATATATACATGTGTGTGTGTGTGTGTTTGTGTATCTGTGTTTGTCCACCAACATTTGACAACCGGTAAGTTAGCGGTTCGGCAAAATAGACCGATAGAATAAGTACTAGGATTAAAAGATAAAGTACAGGGGTCGATTCGTTCGACTAAAATTTCTTCAAGCGGTGCCCCAGCATGGCCGCAGTCTAATGACTGATACAAATAAGAGATAAAAGATAAAAGAAAGATAAAGATGTCTGTACACACACGCACACCTCACACACATACACACACACACACACACACACACACACACACACACACTCACACACAGAACACACACCAGAAGAAATGCTTGCTTATTGCTAGAGTAACAAATAGAAGATCAAAGCAGAACAGTTTATATGATCTACACTTATATGTGTGTATACATACATATATGCATGCATGTATGTATGTGTATGTGTGTATTATTATTATTATCATTATTATTATTATTATTATATACACACATAGATATTGAACCCAAGAAACAGAATAAGTTTCCGGTTTTGTACACGTGCTATATTTCCTTTCATGTATGTAGTGGCAGTGTGTGTATACTATGCAATTGTGATTTTTCTACGTTCATAAGCGTTTGTGTAGTTACTGTATAAAAGTTCGCATATTATCAACATCTGCAGGTTTTCTAACGAAAGTGCTGTTTTCCCGTAAGGTGTATAACTTGTTTATAAACGAGCGTTTGATGGTTTTACACCCACTCATATTCCATCCCACCTGCCGCTAAAAACCTCTCACATGTTTGCTTGGAAGATTGGTATATAAAAGAGAAGAATAGACTTATTATTATGCTATCATTGCATATGCTGTTGATATCGCTGCTGCTACTGCTATATATACTCTACATATACTGTTAATATTCTCTTTATTATCGTAGTTGCTTCTGCTGCTGTTGCGAGGATTGTTGCTCCTAATTGGAACAGCAATTTGGTCTTTATATTGAATTTGGTTATAGACGCTTCCATAGGTCATCATATCTTTTTGTAGTCATTGCACTGATACTCTAGCCAATTGTATTGTAGAACTGGATGAAACGTGTTCCATAGTTGCTATAAAAACTTTCGAATATTAGGTTAATACTTCTGTGTTTAAGTCGAATCAAGGGTTATTTCGTTTTCCATTCATCGGAGTCTTATAAACATATGTAACTACTGGTCACAATAAGTTTTGTTCCGTGTTTACAGCTATTTTACTTATCTTTGTAATAGATCTCTCTATCAAATATGTATCGAATGAAAATGGTTAATATATATGTTTGGTATGAGTGAGGATGTATATACATGTGTGCGCGTATAGAGTATGTATGTATGCGTGCGTTTGTGTGTGTATATGTGTGAGAGGGGGTTAACGAAAGCGCGTTCTAGATTGTAAAACGTTTGGAAATCGATTTTTCATCTGCTTCCTGATTTAAAAAAATCAACAGGTTTGCATCGACCACTTTCGTAACCTTGTCCAATAATCGGATGTTCTATATTTAAATGAATAGTTAAATCTACTGCATTCAAATACATTGAGCCTTTCTTTGTTTGAATATTCCCTTTAATTCCCGTTCTGTTTGTCTGTTTGTGCGCTTATAACTCGAGTATTTTTTATGCGATCGTGCTGAAATTTTAAACATGGATACATGATAGAGCGGAGCGTTCTGTAATCTCAAAACATTTACACAATTGTCAGTTTCAAAGTGAGAATCACTATTTTTGTAATTTTTTTGTCCTATTTCTTCCGTCATGCTGTTTATTAAAAGCAACGAGTTGCTCAGACAACCGGCACATACCATTGCGCTGGCAACAAGGGGAGTACAGGATGACAATCAACCATAACCGTCTTTATGCTGTCTCTCTTCTTTCCTCTCTCTCTGTATCTCTCTTTGTCCCTCTCTCTCTATGCGTAGAAGGCTCAATACGATTATCCAGCTTAAGCAACAGTCGTCAAATGTAAAAAGCCGAAGAACTGTTAAGCTGATATATAAATCCCGTTATGTCTGTCTGTTTGTGCGCTTATAACTCGAGTATTATACATTCGATCACGCTGAAATTTTAAACATGGATACATGATAGAGTGGGGCGTTCCGTAATCTAAATAGATTTTCAAAATTGTCAGTTTCAAAGTGATAATCGCTATTATTGTAATTTCTTATCCTATTTCTTCCGCCATGCTGTTCATTAAAAGCAACGAGTTGCTCAGACAGCCGACGCATATCATTTCGCTGGCAACAAAGAGAGTACAGGATGACAGTCAGCCAAAACCATCGCTATGCTGTCTCTCTTCTTTCCTCTCTTTGTCCCCCTCTCTCTCTCTACGTAGAGGGCTCAATACGATTATCTAACTTAAAGTAACAGTCGTCAAATGCAAAAAGCCAAAGAACTGTTAATACATATATACATACATAAGACAGTAGGATGTTTTGAGAGAGATTTGGCTGCTATTTCTACCAGGTCTAGCTACCACGTAGAGGTCTTCCTCATTGACTCATACATACATATATACATACATAAGACCGTAAGGTATGATTTGAGGGAGATTTGGCTGTTATTTCTACCAGGTCTGGCTACCACGTAGAGGTCTTCCTCATTGACTCATACATACATATATACATACATAAGACCGTAAGGTGTGATTTGAGGGAGATTTGGCTGTTATTTCTACCAGGTCTGGCTACCATATAGAGGTCTCCCTCATTGGCTCATCTAATATATAAATCCCATTCTGTCTGTCTGTTTTTGTTGCTCATCCGATCGCGCTGAAATTTTAAACATGGATACTTGAGTTCCGTAATCTAAACATATTTTCAAAATTGTCAGTTTCTAAGTAAGAATCGCTACTTTTGTAATCCTTATGGTCTGTCCATCGGATGATTAAAACTTCCAGGACACCGTCCAAGTTAACCCTCTTCACCTATACAAACCATCCAATGGACGGGGGGGGGGCATTTGCTAGAAATATATATATATATATATATATATATATGATGGCCGTCCACTCGTGACCGGGGAAAACTATTACGGACCTTTAGGAACATTGTGTGCTCAAGACTACCTTATACTTTAAACTTGCGGCTCCGTTGGTGACTAACGAGGCCTCCTCTTGACAAGCATACACGGCTGCAAGCATTGCAGACCGAGCTTTTCTCATTCACTACACTAACAGTGCATTTTCGAGCAGTGTGCTTAAATTCTTCATCAAGAACATGTGCTCTTTCAAAGGTATCGACTCCCTCCTTACCTGTTTCCTCCATCTGTGGCGATGACAAGCATTGCTCTACCAGTCAGCCTCCCGTATTTCACAGGCCTTTAATGAGGACTTTATACAGTCCTTAAATCGCAGTCTTGACTTCTGTCGGGGTCAATTTCCACTAACAAGTTCACCAAATAGCATCTGTTTAGGGATCCTGCTATCATTCATTCTAACAAGGTGCCCAGTCCAACGTGGGTGTATATGTATATATATATATATATATACAGGGTGGGGCATAAATACTGTTACAAAATAAAACACAGATTTATCCCGACAAAAATTTATTTAACAACCCACTATTACAAAATATGCTTTGCAAATGCCCAAGGAACAATATGGTGTAACTTTTATTCAAAATGTTTACCTCGTGCCTTCACAACACTATGAAGTCTTTTTGGGAAGTCATCTATAGCAGCACGCACAACATCTAAGGGTATTTTATCCCAGCACTTGGTCAATTTTTTCTTTAGAGCTTCAATATTTTGGCAAGGAGTAGAGCAGGCTTCATTCTCCAGAACTGACCACAAAGAATAATCAAGAGCGTTAAGATCAGGTGATGAGGAAGACCATTCTTCTTTGCTGATCCAGGACGGACAGTTGTCTCTTCACCACTGTTGTGTTAATCGAGACGTGTGGCTCGTCGCCCCATCTTGCTGGAAAGTCCAAACTTCATCACCGTACTCCGAATTGCACCATGGTATCAACGCGCCTTCCAGAATGTCCTCAATGTACCGTTCTTTGTTTATCTTGATTCCTTGAGGGACAAAAACAAGTGGAGTTTTCCCTCTTTCAGAAATGGCTGCCCAGACCATCACTGATGCTGGTTTTGGGGTTCTGAAAACCTTTCTTGCATTACCAGGTATTGCCTCAATACTTTCAGTAAGGATTCAGTCATTTTGATGATTGTGAGACTGTTGAACTGAGAATAACTTTTCATCACTAAAGATGATGTTACGGAGCGTGTCATCTTTAATACGGTTCAACAAGAGTCTGCTTCTGCTGAGTCTCTTTTCAATGTAGGCGTGGAGAGAAGCTGTCTCTTTTGGAGTTTATAGGGTGACAACTTTAGGTCACTTTTGCACATCCTCCGCATAGTCCTTGGCGATGTTTCTGCTTCTTTTGCCATTCTCCTCATGGATCTTCTTGGATTTCGTCTGATTTTTTTCCCTAACATTTTTGATGAGTTTAGGTGTTCTGGAGGTGCGGGGACGGCCTGATCTTTGTCTATCTTTGATCGAAGAAGTTTCCTGGTAACGATCAATCGTCCTTTTTATCAACATTCTGTTAATTTTGAGGTTTTTCCCTAACTTGAATATTTCAGGTGGACGCATGCCCTTCTCATGTTGTTCTATGATGAATTTTCACTTCCATTCAACAGACATTGCAACAAAATTTTAATATTTAGTTTCTGAAATACAAGAAAACATATAATAAACTATCATTTAACTCAAAAAAATCATTAGAATTCTTTGAATATTATTATGAAAAATAGTTTTGAACTTTTGTAACAGTATTTATGCCCCACAACGAAGACAGGTGTATAAACAACAAGCAGGTGTACGATTTTGACGCTCGGGAAGGTGAGAAAGTCTTTTACGTTTCAAGCTCACGCTCTTCAACGTGTGTGTATATATATATATATATATATATATATATATATATATATATACACACACACATACGTTTATAAATTTAAGTTGCAAGATTCTTGATTTGAAACTGGTTGTTGAAACAAATGTTGTATTTCGTCATAGTAATTTCTTTTTGCCAAATAAACACACGCACTATATATTCGTTCTTCACTCGTTTATTACTGTTCTTATAAGATAAAATAAGAACAGTAATATTTTCCTCGTGACTTATGTTTCATGTTACAGTTATAAATCATGATGTAGAAAACATGTGCACTCGTTCTGCAAATATTTCTAAAAGGGAAAACGATGTCTCAATCAGTGCAAATTTGAGATTTAAGTGAGATTGATTAAATATAAACAGAGCAATATAAAGAATGCGAACACTTGCAAAAATGCTTCCGTGATATATCTTCTGTACATAGCAAAAAGCGTTGTATGGTTATGCAACAAATATGCTTGCAAAATAGAAGACATTAAACGACATCACATTTCAGTTACTCGACTAAAAACAGTATATCTGGTATCGAAACTGTGAGGTTTGGGAGTAGGGGCCTGTGGCTTACTTTTCTATTATTTTGTATTCCTTTCCAGTTTGTGTTGACATCGTTGTGCTGTCACTTACTTTCAGTACTGTTGTGTCATCGGAGATTCATACTTAATCGAAATAAATCTCACAATAAAGGACTGTTGTATATTTTAGATATTATAAAATTTACTTTTACCCGATATGCTATCAAATATTTCTGCGATATTAACACAGTAGAGCTTTTTCACTCTATACAATTTTTCATTTACATATATTAAGAAACAACACAATTTATACTAATAGGTATTAAATTAAATTTCTAATTTAACTTGTGGTTGCTAAGAGTGGAGAAGCGAAAGAGTATCGGGTAGAATAGTTGGTGGAATTTGTTCCATCTTCCTGCGCTCTATCAGCAATTTTTTCCCAAGTCATCGTTGCTTTACTTCCTTTCGGGGATCAGTCTGCGACAGCGTTTTGGTAAAATTGTCAGGATAGGATGCCTTGCGGTTTCTCTTCTGACTCTTAACGTTCTCATGACAACGCCTACGACGGTCCTGATTTAAATCTGTATTGGCCCTTCTCTTTCCCTTATACAACACCACTGATGCAGAAAGAGGGGACTTGCATGTATGCACAACTGCTAGTTTCTAAAGAAGCAAAGCATTGCATGGGTGTCTTACAGAGAAACATTCTCTGCAGAGAATCGTATCTTCGCGAGGCATGTTGACACATTGGATATTTGTATGTATATCACCATATTTCTTCACTGTGCTTCCGATAACAATTATTCCAGGAAGGGTAATTTGATCTATTAGACAGAATCTGGTGGTCACCAGTTACTTTCTAATTTCTTTCCTTGGCTACATTTTAAGTATTGCTTATCAAATTTGTCTAGAAAGTGCCGAAAGTTTTTAATAACACAAATGGCTAGCCAAATATATTCATACACTTTAAGAAAGGAATAGTCGGTAAGTTGACAGACGGTCAGGCTGACTGACTGACTGACTGACTGACTGACTGATAGATAGGTAGTCAATCAGACAGATAGATAGGTAGTTAATCAGATAGATAGATAGATAGATAGCGAGAGAGTGAGAGAGAAAGAGAGAGAGAGAGAGAAAGCCATAAACTTTTCATTCAGCAGGTAATCTCTTATATGTGAGTTTCCATTTTATCCAGAAGTAATAAAAACTTATGTAGGTTAACTAATAACTGAATGTTTGCTGCTTCGATTGTTATGAAATTTTACGTTATTCCTATTGTACTTCGTTATTACTTTTCTTCTGATGTTTGCTAAAGCCGTGAAACTATCTTCTTAAGCTTTCTTGAAATCTGATCTCTAGGCAGTTGAATTACCACCTGAAATCGGTTCAGAGAGTACATTTTGTAGTCCACCACTAATTAACAAGTGGGGTACTGTGTTGAAAGCATGATTAATCCTCACCTCCTTTTATAGATTCGCTTCTGGATAATTACAACTGGTGCAATATCAGCAAGTTAAATCACGTTATAAGCGATTCTCAGTCTTCTCTGCTGTAAGATGTGTAAATACACTTCAATATGCTGTACAGTAAGTAGAAATCCCACAAGATTATAAGCGTGTGTGTTAATGCATGTACGTATGTATGTGTGTCAATGTGTATGTATGCGTGTGTATTTATATACACATATAACCACAAGAATATATTTACGTGAGTGTGTGGGTGTCTATGCATGTATGTGTGCGTGTGTGTGTGTGTGTGTGTGTGTGTGTGTGTGTGTGTAAAGAAAATTTACTTCAGAAGCAACCAGACAGTTTTAAATTAGTTTCAAATTACGAACAGACCACGACAAAGTTCAAATGACATTTACAGTGGCACGTAGTGATACTGTTATTTATATAGCGACGCGGGTACTAAAAGCAGCGTTAAGTTTTAAGAAGACAACTTATTATTCTAAAACATCTTAGAATTTAATGTTCAAGTTTTACAAAGTATATTAACTTAGATAGATATCTTATTGGTTAAATTATTCTTGTTTCATGCCTTTATCTTAATGCGAGTTGATACTTTGAAGTCGATAACTATGCATTGCTTTATTACCTATCATTTGCATAATTGGTTTAAATATATGCATCTTAATTTTCATATCTTCGACGAGACATTAATAAAAGTGTAATAATCTTTACTCACATAGAAACCGATATTAATTTCAAAGATGCTAAAGATATATTTTGTTTATTTCATTTTATAATATACATACATACACACACATTTATATATACACATATATATACTCACATATATATCCATATATATATACATATACATTTATATATACACATATATATTCATATATATACATACATATATATATATATGCATATATATATATATTCATATATATATATACATATATATACATATAATGTATATGTATACATATATATATGTATATATATATATATATGTATATACGTATATATATATTTATAAATATATGTATATATGCATATATATATACATATATATATATATATATATATATATATATATATATATATATATATATATATATATATATATATCAATACATATATATATAGATACATACATATACACACACACACATATATATATATATATATATATATATATATATATATATATATATATATATATATATATATATATATATAACGGGCAAAAATACAGCAGAATCAGTATGCATCACGTGACAAAATTATGAAGTGAAAATATGTGGACAACCTATAGAAAAAGGGTAAGAAAATGCCTTCATTTCACGTAGTTTTAATATCTTTTTATAGAATATATTTATATACATACTTTATGGGAGGTAATAGTATCATAAAATGTAGTGATATGCAACTGGTTTTTGCTATCTAAATTAGCTTTTCAATGGGCATTGTGAAGTAATATTTCCTTGAGACAAGGAATCATGCTATTTTGGATTTCTTGAGAAGTAAAAATGAATAGAGAGTGGATATAGGGAGGCAACAAGTGGCAAGGGGGACAATTACTCCTCAGCATTATTGAATAGTGGTAAATAAATTTGATTTTGAAATAGCGATTTTTGTATCAATACAATTAGCATAAAGTGTTAGATCTAGAATTCATATTTTAGTAAGTTAAGTATGATATGAGAGGTAATTTCTACAGGAAACGTGAAAAAATAATAATAATTGCAATTTTGAATAATAAATGCGCCCTTTAAAGCCTAGCCAGGCTCATGGGCCCGGTCTCCCGGTTTCAATGGCGTATGCGTTCCCCAGCTGGACGGAACGCCAGTCCATCGCAGCGTTACTCATTTTTGCCAGCTGAGTGGACTGGAGCAACGTGAAATGAAGTGTTTTGCGCAAGAACACAACGCGTCGCCCGGTCCAGGAATCGAAACCACAATCTTACGATCATGATGCTGACACCCTAACCACTAAGTCATGCGCCTCCACACTTTAAATATACTAAGGTAACCTAAATCGGCCA
>NC_142928.1:75345684-75360684 GCF_046866305.1 Octopus bimaculoides | reverse complement strand
CTCTTTTTTCTTTTTTTCCCCTCTCCTTCTCTTTTTCTCTATCCCCATCACTACTACTTCCACCATCTTTTTTATTTTTTTCCGGTACCTCTACTCATGACTGTTCTAGTCCTTCAGTTTCGCTTCTCGCTTTCTTTTTCATCATCATCATCACCATCAGCATCATCATCATCATTATCACTGTCATCATTGTGGTCATTTGTCTTCGTTTTCTTTTCCGATCTAAAGAGGCTGATTGTGGTTGCGTCTAATACACATTCATGCTCTTGCTACTCTGAGATATTTCTCTTCGCTCATTTACACATATATGAGACAAAGTAATACAAACATATATATTTGTATATATATATATATATATATATATATATATATATATATATGCATATGTATATGCACACACACACACACACACACACATATATGTAGGACCACTCCGTGGGTTACTACGACGAGGGTCCAGGATTATACGCTCAACGGCACAGCTTCCTCGTGGAATTAACGTGCAAGTAGCTGAGCACTCCACAGACACGTGTACTCTTAACGTAGTTGTCAGGGAGATTCAGCGTGACACAGTGTGACAAGGCTGGCCCTTTGAAATACAGGTATTACACATTTTTGCCAGCTGAGTGGACTGGAGCACCGAAAATAAAGCGTCTTGCCCAAGGACACAACGGGTCGCCAGGAAGTGAACTCACGACCTTACGATCATAAGTCGAATGTCCCTAACCACTAAGTCACACACACACACACGTATATATATATATATATATATATATATATATATATATATATATATATATAGAGAGAGAGAGAGAGAGAGAGAGAGAGAGAGAGAGAGAGAGAGGGAGAGACAGACAGAGAGAGAGAAAAAAAATTAAGGTACTCAGAAATCTGGATGCTTGTACATTTACAGATTTTTATTAATGTCACATATTAAATAAATTGTTTGAAACAATTTGAAAATCCTACACGATTAGGTGAAAAGCGCTTTATTTAATATGTGACATTAATAAAAATCTGTAAATGTACAAGCATCCAGATTTCTGAGTACCTTAATTTTTTTCTATATAATTTCTGTACATCACCTCCAAACCTTCCAATATATATATATATATATATATATATATATATATATATATATATACACACACACACGTTTCTATTAGTTACTGGTAAGTTTACATTAAAGCTTGTATGGGGTAGTATATATTACTGAGTATGTAATGTTTTTATTATTAACTTTTGAATTATTAAATAATATATTTCACTCATAATTATTATATTAATCGTTAAATTAAATTCAATTGTGTATTGTTTTGGAGAGAATTGAAATAAAGCTTTCACCTTTTATTATACTATCAACTATGGAAGACTGGTGAGATTATCATTTGTACAGACTTTAAAATTGGTCGCTATTTAGTATATAATTTAGTTCTTGTAGTTTTACTATTAATACTGATACAGATGTACATAGATTTGTGTGTTTCTTTGTTATAGTTTAATTTTAAAGTTAGTGTTTAATCCTACCTAGATTTATATAATGTGGTTATTAAGCTTTCACTTTAATATTATACTATGGAAGACTGCATAGAATAAAACGTATGACTTAAAGGTTTGCCCGCTGTTTCGTTACATATTTAGGAGTTGGTTATAGATTTATTTATTGTATTTATTTACCGATTCTGTTGTTCATAGGGTAAACGTGTTTGAAAGTTGTGGTTTCTTTGGTATGTTTGTTCCCAAACAACACTTATTTTTGTGCTGTTGACACCGCCGGATTGAATGGTTCTGCCCAGGTGTTGTATATATGGAATAGTATTATAACACTTCCTTTTAATAAATATGTATATATATATATGCATGTATGTATGTATGTATGTACATAGATATTTGCATGTATCTATATATATATGTGTGTGTGTGTGCGTGTGTGTATTGACACAAACATTTTCATGTGTCTCTCTCTCTCTCTCTCTCTCTATATATATATATATATATATATATATATATATATATATATATACATACACACACTCATATATATATATATGCATGTGTCTATATATATATATTTATGTATATATGTATGTATGCAAGTGTATGTATATCTGTTTATGCATATGTACCTAATCTATGTATATATCGCCATGATAGATCGCTGACCACTACATTTAAACTTTTTTCTCCTTGTTTTTCTCCTTATTTCTTTCTGTTAAAGAGCGTAGCTCGAAACGTTAAGGACTTTCTCTATTCCCGAGCGTTAAACTAATACACCTTTTTGTTGTTTACACCACCTGTCCTCGTCTGTTGTTGTTTTTTTCGTAAATTATTCCATATATATATATATATACATTATTATATATATATATATATATATATATATATATATATATATATATATATATATATATATATATATATATATATATATGTGCTGTTTTAAATGGAATGTTGAAAAATAATTCATTGATTATTGACAGTGATGTTCGTTAGATAACATTCTATACAAAAAGCATTAAAAGGAAAAGGGAGGTATGTAATGTTGTATATTCTTATTGTTTAATAATAAATGAATTGTTTTAAAATATGTATAATATTTAACTTTGTAAAAATATAACGTATTGGAAATACATTATAATGTATAACAGAGGAGGATGTTAGATAATAGTCATTAGTGGAATTATATAAATATTTAAACATTTTGAGTTGGTCATTAGTACATTTCTCAACAGATTTTACATTTGTGAACTATTGTTTTGTGACAGAGGTCAAATAAGTGAAATGTGGAAGGTACGAAAGACATTATGTTGGTTATGTAATGCAACATTTATATATAATTTAAACTCTAAGTTCGATGTTAGAGATCAATTGTCACAGGGTGGACATATAGGTTAGATGTTATGTAATAGCGGTCAGGCAAGAAATGGAGGAAGAGATAAATCAGAATTTATAGTAGTATGTGAGAGGTATATGGGTGCTAAAGAGAATTTATACTCAAGGTCTAATGTAATATTAAAGCGTATAAAGTAAAATGTATACTAGATAGCAGATATTTCATGTTATAAGATAAGTGTTAGTTATTTTTGGATTACAGAAGAGTCTTGAGTTTGTGTAGTATTTGTACCAAACAGAAAGGTAAGAACAATATTCAAAAGGGAGAATAAAGGAAGTAATAATTAGTTTAAAAAAGAACGTATATCTGTATAACTTTGAGTTGATTGAAAGTAGTTTGTAAAGATATTTGTTGTAGTGTTGGAATCATTAGAGCAACGGACAAAACGCCTAGCAGTATTTCTTCAGACTTGTACCGTTCTGAGTTCATATTCTGTCAAAGTTAACTTAGTCTTTCATCCCTCCAGAATAGATAAAATAAAGTACCAGACAAGTAATAAGATCGATGATATTGACTAACCCCTCCCCTCTTATGTCCAAATTAGAAATGGTTATTCTATCCTAATCTATGAAGAAGAAATCAAAGCAGATATTCACATCCCAGGGTGGATATTGGATTTTAATTGCAAAGATAGACTGGTCAGGTCGTAAAAGCATAAGTACAATGAGGCTAGCTCTACAATTTTCAAGTTAGAATCTATAGTAATTTGCAACCTTATATTGTTAAAGAAGATATGTAGGATATGTAGGTTCTTCGTAAACCTGTTAGTTTGTTGAGGGTTTAGTTTCCTTAATGAAAAAACATCTGACCTGCTTCAATAGGAGGCAATTTAGATTTTAATTTAGTTAAAAGCTTTAGGTCCATAATATCATTTTGTCCGTTGAATCATTAGCTCCTATGCTAACGTTAAACTGTTTATCCAGGTAGCTTGATCACATAGCTATATATATATTTTCAAGGATTGATTATGGTATTAATTTCTAGGTTTTGATAGCGGTTACTTGTTTAGCGAAATTCAAAGTTTCATAAAGGTGGAGAGATGAATTAAGTAATACTTTCTAATAGCAACTTTTAGAAATTTTGAATTTATTTATATTTAGAATAGAAATGAACCACTGTATAATGGCTGAAGTGTTATTCTACAGTCGTAGACTAGACTGTAATTATAATATAATCTAACATATATTTATTTAGGACATCGATGCCTGTTTTGATAAGGTGGACTAATTTAATACAATCACTGTGAATAAATTTATTGTTATGACCTTCGAATATAGAATAAATGTCTTGTTACAATCGTTCTAGCTTTAATTTTTGTCTAGATCGGTTACTTATATTTTCTTATTTCTTTTTTTCTATAATAATATTTTCCAGTTTAGGTACAAGGCCAGCAATTTTAAAGAGAAGGGATTACTCGAGATCATTGACTCAATATTTAAGCGGCACTGTATTTATCAACGCCGGAGGGATGGAAGATAAATGTGACTTCGGTGGGATTTCATACAGAACGTAAAGAGCCGAGAGAAATGTCACGAGGAATCATCTTCGATGCTCTAGCTATTCTGACGGCTCTTCACCTTCTATTTCACATAACATCATTCAAGATACACCAATTAATTTCTTTGTCTTTGTCATTGTCAATAATAGAATTCGACAGATATCTATACTTGATGGTTTTATATTTTTAAGTAGTTGGAGAAGTATATTTTTTTAGGTTGGCACTTAACGGTCTTTAAACTATATTTGAAATAGTTATTATTTGTTTGTTACTTCTCGTATGAGAAAGTTCTTCATCTTAATCTTTTGATAAAATGATCTGTTTTCTACAAGAGACTTTTGCTATTTAGTGTTGAGTCTTTTTACTTTACTATTTCAGCAATTTTCAGTTTTGTTAAGATACACCGGAACATTACACACAAGAGCATGTTTGCTGGAATAAAAATTGAATAAACTCTAAATGAAATAAAGTACTCGGTTTCAAGTTAGAATATATATTGGTTTCAATTTTTGGCACAAGGCCAGCAATTTTAGGAAAGTGGGGTAAATCGATTGCATCTACTCCAATGCTAAGCTGGTACTTGTTTTATTGACCCCAAAAGGATGAAAGGTAAAGTCGACTATGGCAGAATTTGAAATCAGAATGTAAAGACGGAGGAAATGCGGTTAAATATTTCGCCCGACGTGCTAACGATTCTGCCAATTCGCCGATAAATACCGCCTTAGTTACTATATATATATATTATAAAAACTGAATGAGTTGAATACTAAGTTAGAAAGAGAATACAAGCTGGGAAATTGATCATCTCAATGAACCACCAACGAAAACTCATAGACACACGCGAAATAACAATCCAACTGCTTGTAACACTGTAAATCGTTCCAATCCTGTACAACACACTCGATCAAATATGCCTAACAACAGATATAGGAATCAGAATGCTCTCTGATTCAACCCAATTTTCGGTTCGCATGTTTCAACCAAGATCGCTGGAAAATTTTATGCGACAAAGGTTCAATAACCCACCTACTGGATCTATCAAACATACGCATTTAAATACTAACAAAGGAGATGTAAACCGCAATGAAAAACTTCAGTTACGGCCAAATTGTAATAGTAGAAATACTTATGATACAGCTAACACGGTAACGTCGGTAAATGGAGTCGGGACTGCCTTATATACAAATAAATACGATAAATGATCATGCAGAGAAAAATCAAAATGTCCATTGATGAATATCTGTATGAGTACAAATCTTGTATATAAATGTACCGTGCACACAAGAGGAGGGCGTATGTTTACATTGGGCAGACGGCTGGTTCATTTAAGAATCGTTATCATAACCATGTCGCCAGCTTTAAAACAATCAATAAGAGACATTCAACATATTTGGCTGATTTTGTACGGCGACTGAAGGAGGATAAAATGGAGTACAGCATTAATTGGTCCATAGTAAGGTACGCGAAACCATACGACATAATTTCCAGGAGATACCGTCTCTACTCTGAGGAATCCCAGTCTATTCTGTGGACAAATGGGATCATTAATAGAATTTCTGAAAGACTCTCTAGATGCTTACACACATATAAATGTACTTTCGCACAATGCAGTGGGAATGAATTTTAGGTAACTACTAACATAATTTACTTTAAGGTATGGATGAGTTAAGTTTACTTTTAACCTCCCCATTCTTACAAACACCAAGTAGACAGTTAACTTGCTTTGTGATCGTGAGTGCATAAAACTTCATGTGTGCGTATGCTCACATTTTCGCGGGTGCTTGTATGAGCGAGTGTACTCGCGCCATGCAGCCTGCCCGAGAGCGTTTATACATCTATATTTGTTAACGGTTATTTTTAACACTTTTCTCGTTGTATTGCGTATTCGTTTCTCTTTTTTCTATCTGTGATTTTATTTTTCATCTTCTATCTAAATGAAGAAATTTCTTCTGTTTGGATGCGTTTCATTCTACAAAATGAGAAGTTACATTGCGGAACTGTCATTTTCACGAGTTGTGTCTATTCGTCACCCAATGAGATACATCTGCACCGCCAGATACTCCTGAACTTGTTGTTTAGAGTCCCACCATTGAAGGATCAAAGCTAGATGTGATTAATAATAAATTCTGGTATATTCCATCTTCAGTCTTTCATTTGCCATATACGTATATATGTGTGTTTGTGTGTGTGTATATATATATGTGTGTGTGTGTGTGTGTGTGTGTGTGTGTGTGTGTGTGTGTGTGTGTGTGTGTGTGTGTGTGTGTGTGTGGAGGCGGAGGCGTGTGGCTTAGTGGTTTGGGTGTCAGCACCATGGTCGTAAGATTGTGGTTTCGATTCCTGGACCGGGCGACGCGTTGTGTTCTTGAGCAAAACACTTCATTTCACGTTGCTCCAGTCCATTCAGATGACAAAAATGAGTAACGCTGCGATGGACTGGCGTCCCGTCCAGCTGGGGAACACATACGCCATTGAAACCGGAAGCCTAGCCTATGAGCCTGACTAGGCTTTAAAAGAGCGCATTTATTTATATATCTATATATATATAAGCTGTTGATAAGCGTTGGAACTATTATAACATTATATATATCAATGCGTACTTAATGGAGAATTAAACGTATAATTTAATCTTTTACTTGTAGGTCATTGGATTATGGTCTCACTGGGCACTGATTTGAAGGATTTAGTCGAACAAATTGCCTCAGTGCTTATTTCTAAGTCTGGTGCTTGTTCCGTTGCTTTATCTTATCAAACAGCTAAGTTACAGGTACGTAAGAAAACCAGCACAACACACATGCGCATACATGTGTGTATGAATGTACGTATTTATATACGTACATACGTGTGTTTGTATGTGAGTATGTATGTATGTCATTATTCAGTTTTATTTCAAGATTTCTTGTCAATAGAGAAAGAGCCGGTTTCCAGCCTAGCTTCCTCATTGAAATTTCAACATCAACAACAGCGTATTTTTGTATGTATGTGTGTATATGTGCTGATTTGTACGTTTTGTTTTATGAAAGTAGTCTCATGCATATAGCTTTACAATTTTTTACATTTCCAGTGATGGGTTGGATCTGTAGTCTTCGAATTACCTTTCTCCGTTCTGGTTTTGAGAAGCCTAGTTTCTCAAGATTGACATGTATATCATTGTTCAAGATTTCATGCCAATAGAGAAAGAACCAGTTTCTAACCTAGGTTCAAGGCTCTTTCATTGGAATTTCAACATCGAAAACAGGATATTTTTCTTTGTATGTATGTATATACGCAGATTTGTACGTTTTGCTTTATATATGTATTCTAATGTATATAGTTGCATGTCTAGACATGCTCATATATATTTAAATGATAAACTTCTGGAAAGTTTTACAAATTTTTACAGTTCCAGTGATGGATTGGATCTGTAGCGTTCGAATTAGCTTTCTGCTCTCTGGTTTCTCAAGATTGGTATTTAGATAGTGTGTTACATATCCCAGGGTCCCAATAATTATGGTTATAAGCCTGTAATCTCTATAGGTGTTCTCTTTTTCACTGATCTTCAGCTTTATGTTAACATCTGCTGGGCAGCTAATTTCTACAACTATGCACAGTTTCTCATCTCTATCCCAAATCATTATATCAGCACTGTTATGCTTACATTTTATTGAAGTATTCACTGGGACATTCAATCAGTACTCCTTTTTATTATGAGTGGCAATGGCTTCTACCATATTGTGGGTTCTTATTTCTTTGTCCTCGGGGTTATCCTTCCGACAGAGTTCGTTATAGTGTCCTAGCTACAATATCATGTCTCATCGGTAGACAATACCGTAATGACATTTTCGGACAACTGCTTATGACGTGGGTGTTATCTTCAGTGTGAACTCCATAAAGTCTGCATCGGTTGTCACATTTCACTGCTTTTCTTTTGTGCATCAGGTACTTGGTTGATATTTCCTTTCCTGGTTGCAAACGTAAACCCTTCAAAGTGAGAGGTAATACTCCGGTTATTGGTCCATAATAAACTGCTTTGATGGTCGATGTTACTATCATCACGGAGCTTTCTACTAACATATCCATGCATAGTCTTCTGCTCATATAGGCTCATTCTTTCATCTGATGATACGTTGCAGTAGAATCGTGCGACTTCTTTGGGCATGTATTCTAGGTTATCAGATAAAGAATGTTGCTCAAGGAGCTGCCTTCCAAGTCTTATGATGTTATCAGCCTCATGTATGCAAACTTGGTCAAGGGATGCACTTCGACATTTAGTGGTTAAAAGATGTTGCCGAAGGGATATGATCGCTATGTATGTACGTATGCATGTATGTATATATGTATGTATGTATGTATGTATGTATGTATGTATGTATGTACGTACGTATGTGTGTAATGGGTCTCAAATAGTATTGTTTGGCCAGAGGCTAAAGTAGAAGGCACTTATACAAATTGCTGCACAGCAGGAGTGAATCCGAAACCATGTGATTCTGAGATGAACTTCATACCCACACAGTCACACGTGTGCCTTTGGATATAATCAAGTTAAGTGTATACCTGATAGGAATGCTATTGTAAATGAATGGTTTCTGTATGTCTTGAGAAAAAAATGAGAAAAAACGTGAAACGAGCCTAGACAGTTGAGAAAAGACGTGCTCAATCTTTTTAATATAGTTCTGTATATTATATCCGGTGTAGCAGACAAGAAGCAGAGAAAAATCTCACTGACAACTTTCCAGAAAAGACAGTTTACAGAGCAGACCTCACGACTAGCAAGTTTAAATATGTCACTCACAAGTTAAAAGTTTATAAGCCTAAATGTTTGAGATATGTTCTTGCAATTGTTATTGCCATGGTTGTTGTTGCTTGTGTTGTCGTTTTCATTGTTGTTGCTGTTGTTTTTGTTGATTTTGTTAACGTTGCTACTGTTGTTATTGTTAATAAAATTGTAATTTTCCGGACTATTAACCTCAGCTTTAGAGTGTATAAATGTAATGTAGATGTAAATATTGTAAATATACATTCTGAAGATGTGGTTAATACTCCGGAAAATTACAATTTTAAGATAGATGTTGTTGGAAATAATCCAACGGACAAATACCATTTACATTATATACCCGCCTCTGTTAGCTTGCACGAAAGAATCTATTAAATAGAATTGGAATTAGATTTAAATTAAATTGTAGAACGAATATATTAAATGAGGAATATAGAAATCAACATCACGGGATTAACAGATGTAGTATAACCAGAAAAATTGTTCTACTCGTTGTTTATGTTATTTAGCACCTTGTTAGCATTGATCACAGGTCTGTACGGTCCTTATATTTTTCAAGTATATATAGTACTACATTATCCGATGTGATCTTCATATTTTTAAGACGGTGTATATTTCCGAAATGTTTGAACATGCATCCATTATATCTCGAAATTCCAGCATACATTCTGCACCTCGAACTGTTCCACATGACAAAATGCTCTTTGGTATTTCTTATATATTCGTGGATGGAAATGATTTACCAGAACTGACAATCAAAAACAACGGAGTCACAGACATCAATAACATGTATGCTTATAATAATCACATTGTAGTACTCATCAATCTCCTTCTTATATGCTGACTTAATATTAGATCTATCGATTTATAATACGACTTGCCTGCTTTCTTGTTTCGTCGTAGCTTTTGAATATTATCTATCTGATCGAATCTATCAAATAAATTCTAAGCTAATCCGTTTTGAAATCACAGTGATCTGCGTAGCTTGATGCTAATCTTCATACGTTTCGTAGTGTTGAGTGAATCAGTGATAAATCTCTCCCTCGGGATAAGATTCCAGTCTAATGCAAGTTGATTTTTCTTTTCTTTCTTTTTAACACTGAGTGTGTTGAACTCATCTCAGTCTTAAGAAGTAACTAAATAGCTAATCACTTGCTAAATAATGTTGCTGCTGATGTTCCAAGGATGGAACTCTGCCTGCAAAATCCAGCATCAAAATTTCTCTCAACTCACATATAATTGTCTTGGAAACGGACATATGATATAATGTGCTCACAGATAAACTATTAAGCAACAAAAGGGATGGAATAGTCATAGTTAATCTGTTTTTTTGTTTTTTTTTTATCATAGATCTGCTGGATCAGAGCTGGCCATAGGCTAAACAACAATATCGCTACTGATGTCTGGAGTAACGAATTGTCCCTAAACTGTGATAAATCTTTATGATGGCAGTATTCGAAAGTTAAGTGTCGTGGAGATGAGCACAAAATATTGCCGAGGTCAGACTGTTATAAGAAGCCTCAAGGCAACTGTTTTACGTCTGCTATACAATCTCTGATGATAGAATGATGTAACCTTACTGTGAAATAATTCTTCGCCTATCAGAAATTTTCATTAATGAAATACGCGTAAGAATGTATTAAATAAATGTAAAATATTATCTTGATTTGTGTGTGTGTGTGTGTGTGTGTGTGTGTGTGTGTGTGTGTGTGTGTGTGTGTGTGTGTGTGTGTGTGTGTGTGTGTGTGTAAAGATATATATATGCATGTATGTATGTACGTACGTATGTATAATCCAGTGACATACATTGTCATTGGAACCTGCTATGGCGACCGAGAGAGTGGAAAAAGTGTAGTACAAGTTTTTGTCGTTTAAATCCATTGACGTACAGGAGTCTCGCAATCATTTCATTTCTTAATTTGTTTTGTATTTTAGAAAGTCATATGGCGATGGATGCATGGTGATGTCTGAAAAGTTATATCCGCTCACATGCAAGGGTGAAAGTAAATCAGAACTATCAGGCCGATTGAGAGACGGTTATCATCTGATGAGATGAGGCAATCATCATTCATCATGTATACATATGTATACACGCACACGAACACATATGATAGATAGATAGATAGATAGATAGATATGCATGTGAATTTATATGTGTGGGGGGGGGGGTGTACTGCAACTGAACTGTTTTAATAAAGAGACAATGGAAGAAAGCTTACAATGAACTGTAAGGCCTGTAGCAGTCATGATCAATTCTTTTAGACGTGTGCATTGTTACTACAAATGCTGTAAAATACAGACAGCAGGTCAATAGCATTGAGTAAATAAGTATCATGTTGCTGCAGGTAAAATACTGCTTTAAAAAAAGTTACACATTCTGGAATATTATTTGCTGTGCAAGCAAATAAATAGTAGTTTCCATTAACTTTATTTAGATGTAGACTTTTTGTATTGAAGCAGTGTGTATCAAAAGATCGTGTAAATATCAGCAGATACAAAAAGTAATTTAATTGTCATATAGACATCCGTAATGCATCGTTAAATCATGATCGAAGAATCTGTCAACATAAGGGATTGCCTCTACTATTCAGTAGAAAAGGGAACTGGAAGAGTTCCTTAAGTGCCTATATGATTGACTTTATCATCAGACTTTGTTGCCGTACCTTGGGAAAAAAACTTAATTTTCCCTTATACAATCCACCTGGTATTATTTCTTATTTCTTTACTGCCCACAAGGGGCTACACACAGAGGGGACAAACAAGGACAGACAAAGGGATTAAGTCGATTACATCGACCCCAGTGCGTAACTGATACATATTTAATCGAACCCGAAAGGATGAAAGGCAAAGTCGACTTCGGCGGAATTTGAACTCAGAATGTTACAGCAGACGAAATACCGCAAAGCATTTCGCCCGGCGTGCTAACGTTTCTGCCAGCTCGCCGCCTTATAATCCACCTAGTATTAATCATAATTGGTGTTTTGTTTAATTGCAATAAGCGCCAAAATACATGAAAGTCCAATGACCAGAAACATTTTAAAGATTTCTATCGTTTAATTAGACGCTGGACTTTACTGGGAACATTCTCGTCTATCTCAGGCACAAAATATAAATATGTTAACTTTATCAGAACATTTTTTATTTGTAGAGCTGAAATCAAATCCTTCGCTGTATAATGTCTGATTTATCATTTGCCTTATACACGCGACATTTTGTTGTTGGCACTCCGTCGCTTACGACGACGAGGGTTCCAGTTGATCCGATCAACGGAACAGCCTGCTCGTGAAATTAACGTGCAAGTGGCTGAGCACTTCACAGACACGTGTACCCTTAACGTAGTTCTCGGGGATATTCAGCGTGACACAGTGTGACAAGGTTGACCCTTTGAATTACAGGCACAACAGAAACAGGAAGTAAGAGTGAGAGAAAGTTGTGGTGAAAGAATACAGCAGGCTCGCCACCATCCCCTGCCGGAGCCTCGTGGAGCTTTAGGTGTCTTCGCCCAATAAACACTCACAACGCCCGGTCTGGGAATCGAAACCGCGATCCTATGACCGCGAGTCCGATGCCCTAACCACTGGGCCATTGCGCCTCCACCCATTTTGCCTTATACACGCGACATAAAAACGAAAGAATACATCTTTGGCATTTATACCCTGTTGCAAGGAAACGACATTTTACCTTACAAGTTCTCACAAAGTTACTACAAATGCAACGATTCAAAGTCAATGATTGTCTCCTCTGCTGATTTTACATTCACAACATGTAAAAGACTGCAACACAAAGCATAGCATCCTGTTTCAGAGTCATGAAATATTTCACATCTGAAGAACTTCCGACTCTCAGCAAAGCTCAAACGAGGCGATTAATGCAATCGATCTCATACATCTGGAACTTTGCTTCAGTTACACACAAAAGTATTCATGACTGCATTAAAAAATAGAGAATATATCTCATTAGCAAGGCCTCACTCACAAGTACACTCCATCTTGTAATGTGTGTGTGTGTGTGTGTGTGTGTGTGTGTTTGGTATTTATGTATGGGAGCATGACAGATGTATACTAATGTAGTCTCAACAGCATTGCTGAGGGAAATTGGTGTTGGGCTGAGGTTTGGTGGCGTATATTGAAAAAGAAAGAGAGGAGAGGTGTGTGTGAATGGTGAGCGAGTGTTTGCGCGCGCACGCTCACATTTATAGAGGCGAAGGTAGGGTGTTACAGGGTATGCATAAGGTGAGGACGTCTTGTGGTTTGCGTAGGCATCGATGGTTAGAAGCCCTGCCAATGGGTCTGGGGTAACCAGTGTTGAAGTGCTTTCAATGTTTAGGTGGTATATCTGGGTTGTCCGCGGCCAGTAGTTTGAAGTTCACCAGGTGAGCGTACCTCTGGTGGTAGCAATAAGATAACTCATGTTTCTTATTGTGGATACAGCAGATTGTGGAGAAGATGCAGTCTTTTGCAGAGACAGAACTAGCAATCGTGTGCGCCGTGTTATGAAGGTAAAGCCCTGTCGATGTTGGAAGTTATATTCCGAAGGCCGCGAATTCTCCTGAAGAAACGAGACAAAAAGGTGGAATCTTTCTATACCTGGATGAATCTTTCTAAACCTTATCACCCTCCAAGTTATGTCTTCCAGATACCTCGCCTTCATATCCGTAAACAGTTTCTCGTTTATTTTTACGTACCCAACGTCCGTCCGTGCTTTTTTCGTTACTCTAATCACTCGTGTGTCGTGGTGTGCTCTAATGACTCTCGCTAATGGCTCCTTCTTTTCCCGGAACTCTATAGTTTTTTACATATAATTTAAGGAAGGGTTTGACAAATGGCCTTGCTGTGGCCTTGGGCTGTGGAGTTTGGTTTTGTGTGTCTGTGTGTTTTGTGTTTGTTTTTTTATTTTTGTTTGTTTGGGGAGGGGAATCAGGAACTTGTGCCTTCTTACGCTTATGAGTCACCGTCGTAAACTCCATCTCCTCGGTAGTTTGGTTCTTTTCTTCCGTTGTTCTCTCCTCCTTCCCTTCTGCTGTACTTTCTGGTCTGTCTGCTAATGTTTCCTTCGCAGCTTTCTGGGGAGAGGCTTCATTCTCATTTTTTTCTTTTTGGTACACTTGGAGCAGACGTGACCCTTCTCTCCACACTTGACGCATCCACAGCTACTCGCATTGTCAGCCCCTCCTCCGCAAGTACTCTATCGGGTAAATTTTCCAGAGTTTGGTTTGTCTGGCTTCACCAGTTTACGGCGTCCCTCCTCTTCATTTGCAAGCTGGATACTTCTTCAACGTCATATATGACCACCGCTGCTACCCACATCACTTCATAACCAGCTGGTATATCTTCTACCGTGACTTTCGCCGTTCTGCGGCCCAAGTGTGTGGGTAGCAGCATAATTTCGTCGTTTTTGTGTCTTTGTTGACACTTCTTTTGCTACGTCAGCCGTTTGAAACTGCGCTTCAACGGTTGCGCATCGCGTTCCACGGCTGACGTAGCATACTTTATTCCATATTAGTGTCATACACCTCATTACCACTTCCTTTTCGCCTCCATAATTCTTTTTTTTTCTTTTATGTTGTATATCTTAGATACAACTGTACGGGCATTAATTGCCTGCACTCTTTCCGGGGGCGGAAACAGTTTCGTGTCACCGCCACATTTTTTTTATTAAAGTCCTAAACTTAAACAACTGGTCCATCCGGACCTCTGATTCTGTACGTTCGCTCCTATTTGTTCTTCCTTGTCGTTACTTGCGCATCCTTTCCCATCCCAAGATGGGAAAGGATGCGCAATATTAAGATTCATTGTGAATTTTTTTTTTCTTTTTTTTTTCTTTTTTTTTTCAAAACTTTGTCACAAATGACCAACA